>NC_041365.1:13265418-13420485 GCF_900634415.1 Cottoperca gobio
GATTATTTTTCTCTTTATACTGATTATTTTGCGACATTGTTCTGTTCTAGTCACTGCTCTGTCTACTAAAAACTCCCATTCTACTCTTCTTCTGGGGTTCTGGTAATTGGTTTCACTGCTTTCGTCATAAATATCTCTGCTACAGGGCGCTGCCCCCAGTGGCTCCCCGCTCTTTTTCTTTTTCTAAAACTAATGTCGAATGAATCATGTGAGTTTTGACATCTTGCAGAGGGGCTGTCTGCCAATCAACTAAATGTCCATTTTTTAACATGATTGGACACAGGGAGTGCAGATCCATTTAACCTATTCATTCTCTACTGTTGCATATAAGTGTATGGCAATATTCCTCTTACACATGTTTCTAGTTCTACTGTATTTAATCAATAAGTGCTTACTAGGCCTCGTATGCTTCTCTCAAACCCTCCTACATCTTGCTGTGGATGTTGATTCCATGCATTGATATTTCTGTATAACCCTCCCACACTTTGTACAAAATCACTAACTTTGGCCAATCAGTCGTTATGGAAGTCACCCGAGTGACTGATCCTTTGAATATTTGTACAGAAGCTTGTGTTATCACCGTAAGGTTTCCACTTCTGATCCAATATTTTGACAACCAAAGTTTTAAAAACACACTGCGTAGAATCACTCTTTGAACTCTCAACAACTTTTTCATCACTTTCTTATTCACCCATTTCACATCATATTTACAACCATGGTCCTCTCTTCAACACTCAAAATTCCACTATCACTCCCGCCTATCATTACACTATAGACTATGGTGGTACATCAAGGCGTGCTACCCGTAACCACTGGACTCAATCCAGACCTCTCTGGGTGGATTTTCAATGAATCTTACACTATCAACCGAGCTTCTTCCTCGTACCTCTCAAATGATTTATTTATTTATATACACGTCGGGCGGCACCAAGGGCCTCCCGGAGTTCACTCAACTAGTTTCTCATTCAAACCGACATACAAGTCACGTATATATCATCATTAATTCAATTATTATTGTACTTAAATATGTTATTTATGTTTTGTTACAGATAACGACTCTCCCGCTGACACTCGTATTCTATTTTCCCATGTAATCTATGCAGATTTTGATATCAAAAGGCTCTGCCTACCTTTACTCAATATGCGCAGAACAAGTGTCTGGAGGTGAGTAGGAATCCTCCGGTCCAATCTCCAGGTACTTCTCCACACCCAATCACGTCGGAGTCACCATCTGTTCAGGAAACACAAGTTTATTTAAAGTATGTAGGCTATTACTTGTACAGACATGTTTATAAGATTTATGTATTTTATTTATTCATCAATTTATTTGATGATGGATGAGTTGTGTGGCTTTTGTTTCCCCCCGACGAGTAGCCTACTTCCTTGCGATGGCAGAATCGGGAAACGTGTCCGCTACACTGCGACTGAAATCATCGCAGAAGCTGAAGGCGACATTATTTTTGACACAAAGCATCGACATCTTTCCCTCAGCTTTGGTCACTTGGTCTGCCTCCGACACAGTTCTTGTCACACATGAAGTCATTGACCGTGTATGTGTTGTGTCTCTTCGCGTGCTTGTGCTTGTGCTTGGTCGATGTTTCATGCTGGCGAACATCGCTTATTCCGCCGTGTGCGATGCTAACATCTGAATGGCACACTTTACAAAAAACACGAGTTTGTCCGACTCTGCTTTTTATTAAATAAGGGAAGGTCTCCTCTCATTCGGCGAGGTACTTGCATAAAGTTTAACTTTTTTGGCAGGTACAGCTGCGTCTCCATCTATCTCCCGTTCACTGTGACTCTCATCCACATTTTTTCGTCTTTCTTCTTCTGTGTTATTGTTCCTGTGTTTACTGGCGGATAATGTTTTTCAGCTAAAGTTAAACATAATACTGCCACCTGCTCTACCGGAGGCCACTTTACCACTGTACACTTTTTTTAATTAGGCCTATTTGTATTTAAAGGTTAAAAATACGGGATGATTATGGGAAAATATTTAAACGGGAGGACAGCGGGACAGAAGGAAAAATACGGGATAATCCCGGGAAAAGCGGGAGGGTTGACAGGTATGCACCATTTTAATGCTTAACGTAGCCACAGCCAGGCTTAATAATTCACAGTATTTATTTACTGATATATTTAACAGTCTCGTGGTTAATTGAATATTGATAGTGTGGAATCAGCACTATTTCAATGTCAAATTTAAGTCTCACTATCAAGTATCATGATACTAAACTTGGTATTGGTATTGTGACAACTCTAACACACACTATTTTACTGAAGCCACTTGGGGTTGGGTAAAACTGAGAAATAAACGTACATTGCCATTAGAAACAATAATAAACATTCATCGCACTCAGACAGAGATTTAACACGCTATCCAAGACATAGTGAGCTCCTCCATTACAAACTCGTGCAAAACATTCCGTTCATATATTCCCTGCATATACTCTTCATTAACAGAAATATTATTTACAAATGAGTGTACAGACCGACAATGTCTTCAAAGACCAACTTAAAGTTGGAGAAATAGTAAAACTTCACAGTTTCTAATCAAAACAATAGCGGCTGCAGACCATGATGACATCATCACACGAGGACAGATAACCAAAACCTGTTGCAGAGATTTATTATTGCCAGAAGATGGAGCCAGATAAGCAGTTTTAAAAAGAGTAGTTACGGAACCACACACGCACACACACACACACACACACACACACACACACACACACACACACACACACACACACACACACACAAGTTAATACAATCACATTCATAATTTGTTATTTTCATATTTTCTTTTTTTCTTTTAATTAATGAGGTTTTTATATCAAACCTTTGTAGATTTGTTGACAGGGTTGAGCATATGGTCTTATCCAATTGAATTTACTAAATAGGACTAACTTTACATGAAATGGTTAAAATGTCTAACACTTAAAAGGTAAGAAAGCAACACTCTCCATCTTTTTAAACAGAGGAAAGATAACACCAATTATTTCCTCTCAACATTGTATCCTTTAAGATATAAAGAAATATTACAATATGTCAATTTTTAAACACAGTAACCAGTGCAATAAAAAAATAATTGCGGCACATAAATAATAACTCAATATTGGCAAACACTGACATTTATTCCTGGGTATAAAAATCTCATGTAAGAAAAAGGTTATATCATCTTATACTAATGATATTCTACATTTAGTTTTTCATTCTACAAACTGTACTTTAGTACTTTAGTTACACTGCATTTTAAATTGATTATATAATACAGCCCCCTCATCAATCCATAACACCTTTTTTCATATCTGCATTAAGACAATATTGCTAATCAGAGACACTTTCAGATGAGCATCAAATAGTTAGCGGACAAGTAACAATGGATGATTAAAACATTTATTAATAAAACCATCACCACCAAAATCTTACTGTGACATGGGTTAAAATCTTGTATCTCTAAACACACGGGCGCAGGAAAAGGTTTCGATACAAACATATTTCTTATTTGAATTTGCTTTATTGTCTTACAGCATTAATGGCATACATATTATTAGAACAAAAAAAGATCTATTTGAAGTTTATTATGTTCAAATAGTCAGATGACGGAAAGAAAGAGAGAGATTATAACAGAGTGCAGACTGAGAGCAGTATCAGAGTAACACCAGTAGCAGAGTCCCAGTGAGTCCGGTCAGGACTGGGAGCACTGGTCTCTCCTCAGTGTCTCTGAGAACACAGTCTGGGAGCCCTGGGTGGCCTCACAGGTCACAGAGCCCACCTTCCTCCACTGGTCTGCAGGGAGCCTCAGGGTGCTGCTCCAGCTGTAGTGGCCGTCCTTCTCCAGCACCCCGGGGCTGCTGCTCTTCTCCCAGCTGATGCTGCTGCTGCCGTCCACCTTCCAGGCCAGACTCCAGTCTGAGGGGAAGCCCTTGTTGGCCAGGCACATGAGCGTGGCCATCCCCTGCTGCAGCTCTTCTCGGAGGGGGGGGCAGCACCATCAGGGTGGGACGGACATCACCTAGGAGACACCAATCAGATTAGAGGACATGGACCACACAGCTGTCAATCAACCAGCAGACACGTGGACACCTTTACTGTGTGAGAGTTTCTCCTTTAAGGAGTTTCTGTCAGATGTTTGTTCTGCTCCATCAGTCACTCACTCACACATTGTTTCACTTCCCTTGAAGAAGCCTCTCATGCATATCAGCACAGAGAGAACCATCATACAGAACAACCTGAAATATATCAAACTACACTATAAATACAATAACTAAATCTGTTTCAATCATTACAAGATTTTCACAATTTAAAACAATATATGACTTAATTTAAAGATTTTGCACATTTTGAAATACTCATATTCATGTAAAAACAGTTATCATTGAGGAAGTAAAGCTGCTCTGAGTTCTCCTCCGTTATCAGAGAGGAGAAATAAAAACATGAAAACTAAAGTGTTACAATTAAAACAAGATATATTTATCTGCCTCAAACATCCAAAAACTGAATTTAAAACATCACTCAACAATATCATATTTAGTTTTGGTGCAGAAACTTACTTCCAACATCCAGTCTGGTTCCTCCACCAAAAGTCAACCACAGTGATACAAAGTCATTGAGCCGCCGTACAAAAACCTCTGACTGTAGAGAGACACGGCGCTCTGACTTTGTGAGACTGAACTAAACCTACAAGCCCTCAAGATGCAGCTTCACCATTAAAGGTGAAATAATGTTTTATTTTCTATTTACATTCTTTAACTTTCACAACTGTAAGTTTATTAAACTTTAATGGAGAGAAGTTTGACTCTTTGTGCAAAATGTATACATTAACATGGAATTCATTATTTTTCCTTGCATACTGAATATATAGGAAAGCAAAAGAAACATTACTTCTGAAATAATATCATATTTAAACATTTGACTTACTTCCAACATCCAGTCTGGTTCCTCCACCGAACGTGTACCACAGTGATACAAAGTCATTGAGCCGCCGTACAAAAACCTCTGACTGTAGAGAGACACGGCTCTCTGACTTTGAACCAAACAGACTCACCAAACACATCCCCAGTTTACCTCCTTCATGTAATTACTGATTAAAATGATTATTACCGATTCACAAACTTCAGAAATGTATCGAATATTTCCTCATATATTCCTTCAAATATATATCTGCAAGCAATATTTATTTCTCTTTCAGTAAAATACATTTAATTTAGATGTTTCTAAAGAAAATCTCTACAATAAATCCTGATAAATGTAAATGATTTGAAAACAACATCTCTATGGTAGATTATGATGAATGAAAATAACCATTGTGTTTATTAGTGTCTCACAGTGGTGATGATTTGTGTTGTAGTGATTTACAGTGCAATTAACAAAACATTCTGGAAAGAAATGTGTCCGTCGAACTCAAAGCAAAGCCTGATACAAATGAGCACTGACACATTCAATACTCTGATAAAGTGATTGATCCATTGATAAACAGCATCATCAGAGTAATCCAAGTCCCTGTTGGAGTCAGTCAGAGCATTTCCATAGAGAGACACTTTGCATCAGCAGCACCATGCTCCAGTGCTCCGGGAGACTTTATAGTCCTGAGAGTTGAACACTGGATGACTGACAGCCGTCCTTCATGACAACAGAAGCCACAGAAATCCTCCTCATCAAAAACATGACTTTGATCTGCGTCCTCATCTGGACTCTCCTCTGCTGCTGCTTCACAGGTAAAGTCCAGAGAAACAAACTCCTCTCCTCTATGAACATCCGTCCCTCTGACATGAAGACGACAAAACCATGATGTGCTTTATGTCTTTGTCTCTGTATCCTCAGAGTCCAGAGGCCAGGTCACAGTGACTCAGTCTGGAGCAGTGAGCTCTGCTCCGGGAGGCTCCGTCACCATCACATGTAGCACCAGTCAGGCGGTTTATAATGGGGACTTATTTAGCCTGGTACCAACAGAGAGATGGAGGAACTCCTAAACTGCTTATTTACTACGCTAGCACTCGAGAATCAGGGATTCCAGCCCGTTTTACAGGCAGTGGATCAAACTCTGACTTCACTCTGACCATCAGTGGAGTCCAGACTGAAGATGCAGCAGTTTACTTCTGTCAGAGTGAACATTACACCAACAGTCAGTGGGTGTTCACACAGTGAAAAAGCGTCGTACAAAAACCTCCATCAGTCAGACTGAACAGAAACTGAAGTGACTGCTGCAGCTGGAAGCTACTGCAGAGACTGATACACTTCAGTGAGGACACACACACACACACACACAGACACACACAGACACACACGCACACACACACACACACACACACACACACACACACACACACACACACACACATTCATTTTATCCTTATTATTCTAAGCAACCCTCCTATTGTGTTCGTTTCTCCCCCCTTACTTTGGTGTTCCCGGTCAACACAACACATCAACACAAAAACCATTAATCATCTCCAAATGTTATTGAATACCCTTTTAAGCTGTAAACAATGTCTCAGACTACTGGTTTACATGAATAACTGCAGTAAATATATAAGAAAAGTTAGTGGAGAAACAAATCATCTATATCTAATCAACATTTGTAATTATATCTGTATTGAAGGATATTCCCATTTTTCACAAACCATGCAGTGAATTATGTGTTTTAACCAACTACTGTGTGTGTGTGTGTGTGTGTGTGTGTGTGTGTGTGTGTGTGTGTGTGTGTGTGCACACAGGAGTGCCCTTTTACCATCATGTCGGAGTGTGCCTTGCAAATGTAAGCATCACATTTGTAGCATGTAAGGCTTTTTTTATTGTCTCTTGGGGCACAGAGCTTGCATCTCTTCTTTTTCTGCCCCTGTCCTTATTGGGGGAGTGGGGCCAGGGCCGTGGCTGGGGCTTGCAGACTCCTAACCGTTTGACCGATAAACTCCTGCTAGAATCAACAGACCTATGTATGCTTGGAGGACTACCTGGTCCAATGCTCTCCCCGTGTCCCCAAACACACGCCTCCCCTCCAGGTTAGTCATCTCCACTATAATTTCCTCAATGGACTTTGGTAAAAAGAGTTGGAAGCTGGACATGATGTCATCCACACGAGATGTTGCAAACCGTGTTGTCCCTGGCGTCATCCTTACAATGTTTTCCACTCTCGCTCTGCCTCCTCTGTCCTGGGAGGATGAATACCAGAGCAAGTTACCACCCTTGGACTGGATTGTCACCTCATGTGCCGGTTCTTCAGGTGCCTCTTCTTCAGGTGCCTCTTCTTCAGGTGCTTCTTCTTCAGGTGCCTCTTCTTCAGGTGCCTCTTCTTCAGGTGCCTCTTTTTCAGGTGCGTCTTCCCCAGGGGCCTCTTTCTCAGGGGCCTCTTCCTCGAATATCTGTTGACTGGTCAGACTCACAAAAGTCTTGATCAAAGTCAGGATCGATGTTGTCTTCCATTTCTGAGACATCCTCCTTTATTTCTGGGTCAACTTCAACTTTATCTGGTTCAAAGATTTGGTCAAGAACCTCTCTGACAGATAATCAGTGGCCTACTCATTGTGCTCACAGAGTGAAATGAGAGCAAGGTACAGATAAAAGGTGTGTGTGTGTGTGTGTGTGTGTGTGTGTGTGTGTGTGTGTGTGTGTGTGTGTGTGTGTGTGTGTGTGTGTGTGTGCTATCTGTTGGATGAAATTAATCTAGGGTTATCCATTAATTTCTTATGCCGGTCAATTTTGACCGGGAACACCACGGATGTAACAAAGTTGACTGAACCCCTTCCAATATCAATGAAAGTGGTGATCAGAAATTGTATATGTTCAAATGTCTACTGTGGAGGATATCATAAGGACTTGAAGCAATCAGATGTAAAACAAAATATTTATGATTGATGAAAGTAGTAAATCGGTCAGATTTGACCCGAACACAATAGGAGGGTTAAGCAAACACCTCTGATATGCTTTTTAACAGAAGATAAAGACAACACACACACACACACACACACACACACACACACACACACACACACACACACACACACACACTAAGCCAGTGGGTCCTCAGCTGCCTTCTGAACAGTGTCCACTAATGTCCAACTGGATTGACTCCAAAAGATGAAAAGTCCCAACTTTAAAGCCACAGTCAACTTCACTTTTGAGTCAGCAGTGAGCAGGTGCCACATGAATGACAACAGATATTTAGGACCTCATCAGACAGAGACTAAATATATTTGCTGAAGTTTTAGATGTAACATCTGCATACTGACTATAACAGATATATACAGTACAGAGTTAGAAAATACAGAGCCGAGTCCCAGTGTTACGTTGATGCTGTTCCAAAGAACTATGGAAAGTCCTTAAAGACATGTGTGGGCTCACCAGGGAAATATAACACTAAATAATGTAATGTTGGAATAGATATAGACAATACCATGTCCTTTGATAAACAGAAGATATCGGGACACTTCAATACACCCATTGCAGCAAGTCTGGTTTCTAAAATAAGTAAAAAAGTTACTCCTGACTCATTTGAGATGAGTCCTGTCTCAGTAACAAAAGTAATGACAATACTCTCCTCATTATGTACAAACAAAGCAACTGGCCTGGATCTTATTCCAGCCAGATTCCTGAGAGATAGTGTCAGTTTCACCTGTGGGGTCATTACTCATATTCTGAATGAGTGGTGGTGATGGCCTAGTGGTCTAGTGGTACGGCTTCCAAATACAACACCAGATGGTTGTGAGTTCAGGGTCCCCACCATTGTGCCCCTGAGCAAGGTACTTAACCCAGAGTGGAACTGTACTTAGTTCACTGGAAGTCGCTCTGGATAAGGGCGTCTGCTAAATGACCTGTAATGTAATGAATCTGTCATTAAAGCAGGGAAAGGTTCCAAGTCACACAAGAAAGGCAAGAGTTCTTCCCCTATTAAAGGCCCTGTCACACAGTGCCGTATGGCAGAAACGTATGCTGCACATATGACAATGAGCATATGAACGTGTACAGAGCCTACTGATAGCGTATCACGACGTGAAAGGCAAGTAGAAATGGAGTTACAGTCTGATGAACAAAATAAATCTGTATATCATCATCTTTATGTTAGCTGGAGGCACAGTGGGATAAAGTTGAACAATGCATCTCAAGTGTAAAAAACAGAAGTGAATCAAACACTTCATGCTGCTCAAGAGTCAATGCCGGGTCAAAAGTGACATTTATATTTCTGATGGTAGATTTACCAGAGGATGAAAGAGAAGCATCTGAAAACTTTAATAATACATCTTTAGGAAGAATAAGGAAATGCATCAGCATCCCAAGCATCACCGTAACATCATCTTCCACACCAATGATATTAAATTATACACCACAAAACCTGCATCTTCCCTTCTTAATGTCCGTAATGTGATCACTAATTAAAGCAACTCTTCTGTCTACTCCCTATTCTCATTTTAAACTTATAAAAAGGATGAATTGAAGACTTCAGTTTATATTTTATCAAAATAATTCTTAAAATGAACCTGTCAGAGCAGAATCAGTTTTATGTTATGAAACCTTTCACCCATTATGTAGTGAAACATTTAAATAGTCAATGCTCTCAGCACTGAGAGGAAACAGCATGATATGTTGAGGACAGCTACACTTCACTGACTCTGTGTGTTTGCATACGTGTCCTGCCTCTCTGCTCCCAGCCGTTAAGAGATCAGAGTTGATCGGTGGCTGTCCAGGCCTTTCAGAGACACTGACACGCCGGCAGCACAATGATGATGTCACTGATTCTACTGCTGGTCACCCTGGGGCTCCTTGTTCAGGGTGAGACTCTCTTGTGAAAACTTTGCTTCAGGACGCTACCAGGTTCACCAACATGATGATCTGCTATGATGGAGAAACACTGAAACAAGCAGCATTTACCTTCTTCCATCTCTTCTCCATGTTAAAGAAATGATGCTCTTCTGTGTGGATGTTGATCTTCTTTCTCCAAACTGGATTTGTCTCAATAACCCTTCTGCTGTTTTCATGTTTTCCAGATTCATCAGGAGATATCATCCTGACTCAGTCTCCTGCATCTCAGTCTGTTGTTCCAGGTCAGACTGTCTCTATCAGATGTAAAGCCAGTTCAAGTGCTGGTACATGCCTTCACTGGTACCTCCAGAAACCTGATGAACCTCCCAAACTCTTGATTTATTATGCTACTAATCGTCAGTCTGGAGTTTCAGGTCGTTTTAGTGGAAGTGGATCTGGGACTGCCTTCACTCTGAGCATCAGTGGAGTTCAGACTGAAGATGCAGGAGATTATTACTGTCAGCAGGGTAACAGTTGGCCGTTCACACAGTGATACAACGTCGTACAAAAACCTCCTCAGCTGGAGAGGAACTGATCCGACTCAACAGCTGCATAGAAACTAAAAAACTAGAGGATTGATTAACATATATTTTTCTTTGTCATACCACAATAACATTTTCATCTTGAATACATTTTGTATATTTCTGTTAAATATAGTAGTTTTGAGTAAATATGAGTTTACACAATGTCAGAACTGTATGAATTTAGCTCTTATAACATTATATTATTACTATCATTATAACACATAATCAATTAATCAATGGAGATTTAGATTAGAATGTTTAATAAATGCTAAATTTGTACGTTTAGTGTTTGCTTAAAAAATGCCATAAACTTTATATTATCATACTCAGAATTTTGGCTCTTAACAAAACGTAATTCATTCCTTGTTGTTAGAAATTGTGTTCCATTGTATCATTTTATCATCGATTTATTCTATTACACTTACACAGTATCGATGATACTTTACAATTTCTCACTCTAATATTCTTAGTGTCTTGTAGTAAACCCTTAGAGACACATTTAGACCCATTGTTGTCTTTTTTAGGGAGGGACAGGGGATCCATTGATAAACAGCATCAGAAGTGAAGTCCCAATAATGCTCAGAGGAACGGGACATTTAACATCTGCATTTCAATAACTGGGCGACTCCATCTGCTGAGGAAGATCATGTGATATGAATGAAAGCTCAACAACAGTTAGTGGATGGAGGTTGTGGAGAGATTGTTTTGCTGTTTCCAAGGTCAAGAATGAACTTTCAGTCTTTTTTGTGGATTTCAGTTACATGTAAGAGAAAATGTGTTTTTACATACGCTTTATGACCATGCAAAATAATAATTGTTCTTATGTACATTTCCACGGTAGCTGCTTTTGACTCTTTGGAAAAATCAGAGAAGAATTTGAGATTATAATGGGATATGACTGGAGAAAGTAATCTGATTACCATCAAGATCATGTTTGTGTCTTTGAACTTGTTTTGATGAATGTTCATCGGTGGTTACAGCAACAACAGCATGTGTGTCCTCAATAAACTGGAGTTAGCTATACATTTAAAAAGGGAGTGATAGTATCCAGATACCCTGCTTTAACTTCTGATCTGATTAATGACTGAGAGAAGGGAAGAGGAGGATGTTGAGATTATTACAGCATGTCACAGGCATACAAGCTGACTTTCTGATGGTGTGAATGAAATGATGTCAGAGATGCTGATGCATATCCCAAAGAACCAGACAGGGATTCAATGTAAATGAAAAAGTTAGTGGAGAAACAAATCATCTATATCTAATCAACATTTGTAATTATATCTGTATTGAAGGATATTCCCATTTTTCATAAACCATGCAGTGAATTATGTGTTTTAACCAACTACTGTGTGTGTGTGTGTGTGTGTGTGTGTCTGTGTGTGTGTGTGTGTGTTGTGTGTGTGTGTGTGTGTGTGTGTGTGTGTGTGTGTGTGTGTGTGTGTGTGTGTGTCCTCACTGAAGTGTATCAGTCTCTGCAGTAGCTTCCAGCTGCAGCAGTCACTTCAGTTTCTGTTCAGTCTGACTGATGGAGGTTTTTGTACGACTGCTTTTTCACTGTGTGAACACCCACTGACTGTTGATGACATGAAAACTCTGACAGAAGTAAACTGCTGCATCTTCAGTCTGGACTCCACTGATGGTCAGAGTGAAGTCAGAGTTTGATCCACTGCCTGTAAAACGGGCTGGAATCCCTGATTGTCGAGTGATAGCGTAGTAAATAAGCAGTTTAGGAGTTCCTCCATCTCTCTGTTGGTACCAGGCTAAATAAGTCCCCATTATAAACCGCCTGACTGGTGCTACATGTGATGGTGACGGAGCCTCCCGGAGCAGAGCTCACTGCTCCAGACTGAGTCACTGTGACCTGGCCTCTGGACTCTGAGGATACAGAGACAAAGACATAAAGCACATCATGGTTTTGTCGTCTTCATGTCAGAGGGACGGATGTTCATAGAGGAGAGGAGTTTGTTTCTCTGGACTTTACCTGTGAAGCAGCAGCAGAGGAGAGTCCAGATGAGGACGCAGATCAAAGTCATGTTTTTGATGAGGAGGATTTCTGTGGCTTCTGTTGTCATGAAGGACGGCTGTCAGTCATCCAGTGTTCAACTCTCAGGACTATAAAGTCTCCCGGAGCACTGGAGCATGGTGCTGCTGATGCAAAGTGTCTCTCTATGGAAATGCTCTGACTGACTCCAACAGGGACTTGGATTACTCTGATGATGCTGTTTATCAATGGATCAATCACTTTATCAGAGTATTGAATGTGTCAGTGCTCATTTGTATCAGGCTTTGCTTTGAGTTCGACGGACACATTTCTTTCCAGAATGTTTTGTTAATTCACTGTAAATCACTACAACACAAATCATCACCACTGTGAGACACTAATAAACACAATGGTTATTTCCATTCATCATAATCTACCATAGAGATGTTGTTTTCAAATCATTTACATTTATCAGGATTTATTGTAGAGATTTTCTTTAGAAACATCTAAATTAAATGTATTTTACTGAAAGAGAAATAAATATTGCTTGCAGATATATATTTGAAGGAATATATGAGGAAATATTCGATACATTTCTGAAGTTTGTGAATCGGTAATAATCATTTTAATCAGTAATTACATGAAGGAGGTAAACTGGGGATGTGTTTGGTGAGTCTGTTTGGTTCAAAGTCAGAGAGCCGTGTCTCTCTACAGTCAGAGGTTTTTGTACGGCGGCTCAATGACTTTGTATCACTGTGGTACACGTTCGGTGGAGGAACCAGACTGGATGTTGGAAGTAAGTCAAATGTTTAAATATGATATTATTTCAGAAGTAATGTTTCTTTTGCTTTCCTATATATTCAGTATGCAAGGAAAAATAATGAATTCCATGTTAATGTATACATTTTGCACAAAGAGTCAAACTTCTCTCCATTAAAGTTTAATAAACTTACAGTTGTGAAAGTTAAAGAATGTAAATAGAAAATAAAACATTATTTCACCTTTAATGGTGAAGCTGCATCTTGAGGGCTTGTAGGTTTAGTTCAGTCTCACAAAGTCAGAGCGCCGTGTCTCTCTACAGTCAGAGGTTTTTGTACGGCGGCTCAATGACTTTGTATCACTGTGGTTGACTTTTGGTGGAGGAACCAGACTGGATGTTGGAAGTAAGTTTCTGCACCAAAACTAAATATGATATTGTTGAGTGATGTTTTAAATTCAGTTTTTGGATGTTTGAGGCAGATAAATATATCTTGTTTTAATTGTAACACTTTAGTTTTCATGTTTTTATTTCTCCTCTCTGATAACGGAGGAGAACTCAGAGCAGCTTTACTTCCTCAATGAAAACTGTTTTTACATGAATATGAGTATTTCAAAATGTGCAAAATCTTTAAATTGTGTCATATATTGTTTTAAATTGTGAAAATCTTGTAATGATTGAAATCAACATTAAGTACATTTGATTGTCCTCAGCTCGTTTCCTGTATTTGTTCATGTAACCACTAAATACTTTAATAAAGTAATGTATCGTTCACGTTTTGGATGATTTTGATGAAAATGTTCAACATTTGTCCAGATTTAGTTATTGTATTTATAGTGTAGTTTGATATATTTCAGGTTGTTCTGTATGATGGTTCTCTCTGTGCTGATATGCATGAGAGGCTTCTTCAAGGGAAGTGAAACAATGTGTGAGTGAGTGACTGATGGAGCAGAACAAACATCTGACAGAAACTCCTTAAAGGAGAAACTCTCACACAGTAAAGGTGTCCACGTGTCTGCTGGTTGATTGACAGCTGTGTGGTCCATGTCCTCTAATCTGATTGGTGTCTCCTAGGTGATGTCCGTCCCACCCTGATGGTGCTGCCCCCCTCCGAAGAAGAGCTGCAGCAGGGGATGGCCACGCTCATGTGCCTGGCCAACAAGGGCTTCCCCTCAGACTGGAGTCTGGCCTGGAAGGTGGACGGCAGCAGCAGCATCAGCTGGGAGAAGAGCAGCAGCCCCGGGGTGCTGGAGAAGGACGGCCACTACAGCTGGAGCAGCACCCTGAGGCTCCCTGCAGGACCAGTGGAGGAAGGTGGGCTCTGTGACCTGTGAGGCCACCCAGGGCTCCCAGACTGTGTTCTCAGAGACACTGAGGAGAGACCAGTGCTCCCAGTCCTGACCGGACTCACTGGGACTCTGCTACTGGTGTTACTCTGATACTGCTCTCAGTCTGCACTCTGTTATACTCTCTCTCTCTTATCAGACCAAAAGATTTAAATTGTGATATTTTCTTGCTCATAATGACGAGTATACTGTTAACCTTTGCAGATAATAAAGATGTGTTTCTTCAAAGTGTTTCAGAGGATATTATTTAAACAGACTTTATATTCTACTTAACATCTTCAAGTCTTTACGTGGCGCTAGAATATAATGAGGGACTTTGCTATTTGTTATTGTAAAACATTCTGAGATCATTTACTCTGCAAACACAACATGACTTCCTTTTTACCTCACTTAATAATCAAACAAATCATTGAATCAGTTTATGGGCGAGAGGCAGAGAAGCACTCTGGGAAGTAACTTCAAAAGAAAAGCCCTCGAAAAATCCTTCTGATAGCTCCTGAAAATAACGTGGCTCCGGTGTGTGGACAGTATGGCAGCACTGGAGCTGGACTCCGGTTTGGAAGTAGACATTCAAACTCTTATAATTTATTCGTAGCACCGTGTAGTACACGAGTCGTACATTTTAATACGAACTAATATTAGACTAATAAAACTAAAGAAAACAAGATTAACTAACTGTACACATTATCATGATATGAAATTATAATCTAAGTCAATAGATAACAGTACACATTGTTACAGTAATAATGATATGAATTAATAATAGCAGTGCAAAAATAAAATAACTGTACAGGTTGTGCTAATGGTCATAATCATGATGATGACGATGATAAATGACTATAATGATGTCAGAATTATAATCGTGTTTGAGAGTGGGTTGTCATTTGAGGTTGTTCTCTGCTGAGAGTGAAATGATTTTGCTCGATCCTCAAACTCTCCAGAAGAGGACAAGTTTTTTTCGACAGTGATTTAAAGACGCATGTTCTTCTTCTGTGGTTTTTAGAGGCGGTTTGCATCCAAACAGTTGCATTTTCCACAATCCTACTGGATTAAAAATAAGACTCACTTCTCCAAATCTCCTAATCTAAAGAAAGAAAGGACATTTTATTTATGTAATGTTTTATTGTTATTACCCTCCCCTCATCCTGTTTTCTAATAACACTAATCTTATGACTCCAGCTTCTGAGGGGGCATGAAGTCCTCTCTCAAAAGACGCTGCACGTCTCTCCAGTAATTCCCACGATATCCAAAACCTTTCTTGCAGCACCAATGCAAGTGTCTTTTACAAACGCAGGCAACTCTGTTGTGAAATGACTTCAGAGAGTTCCTCCCGCCCCTCGCCCCTAAACAGATACAATGTTCATTTAACTATTTACTGACATAAAACTAACAATGCTGTTGCTTTTTCAATTAATCGTTTAAGGAAGAAATTGATCCGAAGGTACACAGATATATATTAATAAATAGATGGATTTAGATTTAAATTAAAAAACAGTTGACATCAAACTGAATGAGCTGGACTCTGAAAGGTTATTAAATTAAACTTTGAGTAAGAACATGGTCAATAAAAATAAAATATTTTTAATAGAGTCAGTACTGTTCGTTTAAAAATGTTAGAATTAAATACAAGTATAAAGTATATTTTAATCATATGTTGTCTTTTAGTTTCTATGCAGCTGTTGAGTCGGATCAGTTCCTCTCCAGCTGAGGAGGTTTTTGTACGACGTTGTATCACTGTGTGAACGGGAAGCTGTTACTCTGCTGACAGTAATAATCTCCTGCATCTTCAGTCTGAACTCCACTGATGCTCAGAGTGAAGGCAGTCCCAGATCCACTTCCACTAAAACGACCTGAAACTCCAGACTGACGATTAGTAGCATATAAATCAAGAGTTTGGGAGGTTCATCAGGTTTCTGGAGGTACCAGTGAAGGTATGTACTGAGCACTTGAACTGGCTTTACATCTGATAGAGACAGTCTGACCTGGAACAACAGACTGAGATGCAGGAGACTGAGTCAGGATGATATCTCCTGATGAATCTGGAAAACATGAAAACAGCAGAAGGGTTATTGAGACAAATCCAGTTTGGAGAAAGAAGATCAACATCCACACAGAAGAGCATCATTTCTTTAACATGGAGAAGAGATGGAAGAAGGTAAATGCTGCTTGTTTCAGTGTTTCTCCATCATAGCAGATCATCATGTTGGTGAACCTGGTAGCGTCCTGAAGCAAAGTTTTCACAAGAGAGTCTCACCCTGAACAAGGAGCCCCAGGGTGACCAGCAGTAGAATCAGTGACATCATCATTGTGCTGCCGGCGTGTCAGTGTCTCTGAAAGGCCTGGACAGCCACCGATCAACTCTGATCTCTTAACGGCTGGGAGCAGAGAGGCAGGACACGTATGCAAACACACAGAGTCAGTGAAGTGTAGCTGTCCTCAACATATCATGCTGTTTCCTCTCAGTGCTGAGAGCATTGACTATTTAAATGTTTCACTACATAATGGGTGAAAGGTTTCATAACATAAAACTGATTCTGCTCTGACAGGTTCATTTTAAGAATTATTTTGATAACATATAAACTGAAGTCTTCAATTCATCCTTTTTATAAGTTTAAAATGAGAATAGGGAGTAGACAGAAGAGTTGCTTTAATTAGTGATCACATTACGGACATTAAGAAGGGAAGATGCAGGTTTTGTGGTGTATAATTTAATATCATTGGTGTGGAAGATGATGTTACGGTGATGCTTGGGATGCTGATGCATTTCCTTATTCTTCCTAAAGATGTATTATTAAAGTTTTCAGATGCTTCTCTTTCATCCTCTGGTAAATCTACCATCAGAAATATAAATGTCACTTTTGACCCGGCATTGACTCTTGAGCAGCATGAAGTGTTTGATTCACTTCTGTTTTTTACACTTGAGATGCATTGTTCAACTTTATCCCACTGTGCCTCCATTTAACATAAAGATGATCATACACAGATTTATTTTGTTCATTCAGACTGTAAGTACATTTCTACTTGCCTTTCACGTTGTGATACGCTATCAGTAGGCTCTGTACACGTTCATATGCTCATTGTCATATGTGCAGCATACTTTTCTGCCATACGGCACTGTGTGACAGGGCCTTTAATAGGGGAAGAACTCTTGCCTTTCTTGTGTGACTTGGAACCTTTCCCTGCTTTAATGACAGATTCATTACATTACAGGTCATTTAGCAGACGCCCTTATCCAGAGCGACTTCCAGTGAACTAAGTACAGTTCCACTCTGGGTTAAGTACCTTGCTCAGGGGTACAATGGTGGGGACCCTGAACTCACAACCATCTGGTGTTGTATTTGGAAGCCGTACCACTAGACCACTAGGCCATCACCACCACTCATTCAGAATATGAGTAATGACCCCACAGGTGAAACTGACACTATCTCTCAGGAATCTGGCTGGAATAAGATCCAGGCCAGTTGCTTTGTTTGTACATAATGAGGAGAGTATTGTCATTACTTTTGTTACTGAGACAGGACTCATCTCAAATGAGTCAGGAGTAACTTTTTTACTTATTTTAGAAACCAGACTTGCTGCAATGGGTGTATTGAAGTGTCCCGATATCTTCTGTTTATCAAAGGACATGGTATTGTCTATATCTATTCCAACATTACATTATTTAGTGTTATATTTCCCTGGTGAGCCCACACATGTCTTTAAGGACTTTCCATAGTTCTTTGGAACAGCATCAACGTAACACTGGGACTCGGCTCTGTATTTTCTAACTCTGTACTGTATATATCTGTCATAGTCAGTATGCAGATTTTACATCTAAATCTTCAGCAAATATATTTAGTCTCTGTCTGATGAGGTCCTAAATATCTGTTGTCATTCATGTGGCACCTGCTCACTGCTGACTCAAAAGTGAAGTTGACTGTGGCTTTAAAGTTGGGACTTTTCATCTTTTGGAGTCAATCCAGTTGGACATTAGTGGACACTGTTCAGAAGGCAGCTGAGGACCCACTGGCTTAGTTGTGTGTGTGTGTGTGTGTGTGTGTGTGTGTGTGTGTGTGTGTGTGTGTGTGTGTGTGTGTGTGTGTGTGTGTGTGTGTGTGTGTGTGTGTGTGTGTGTGTATTGCCTTTATCTTCTGTTAAAAAGCATATCAGAGGTGTTTGCTTAACCCTCCTATTGTGTTCGGGTCAAATCTGACCGATTTACTACTTTCATCAATCATAAATATTTTGTTTTACATCTGATTGCTTCAAGTCCTTATGATATCCTCCACAGTAGACATTTGAACATATACAATTTCTGATCACCACTTTCATTGATATTGGACGGGGTTTAGTCAACTTTGTTACATCCATGGTGTTCCCAGTCAAAATTGACCGGCATAAGAAATGAATTGGTAACCCTAGATTAATTTCATCCAACAGATAGCACACACACACACACACACACACTCACACACACACACACACACACACACACACTTTTATCTGTACCTTGCTCTCATTTCACTCTGTGAGCACAATGAGTAGGCCACTGATTATCTGTCAGAGAGGTTCTTGACCAAATCTTTGAACCAGATAAAGTTGAAGTTGACCCAGAAATAAAGGAGGATGTCTCAGAAATGGAAGACAACATCGATCCTGACTTTGATCAAGACTTTTGTGAGTCTGACCAGTCAACAGATATTCGAGGAAGAGGCCCCTGAGAAAGAGGCCCCTGGGGAAGACGCACCTGAAAAAGAGGCACCTGAAGAAGAGGCACCTGAAGAAGAGGCACCTGAAGAAGAAGCACCTGAAGAAGAGGCACCTGAAGAAGAGGCACCTGAAGAACCGGCACATGAGGTGACAATCCAGTCCAAGGGTGGTAACTTGCTCTGGTATTCATCCTCCCAGGACAGAGGAGGCAGAGTGAGAGTGGAAAACATTGTAAGGATGACGCCAGGGACAACACGGTTTGCAACATCTCGTGTGGATGACATCATGTCCAGCTTCCAACTCTTTTTACCAAAGTCCATTGAGGAAATTATAGTGGAGATGACTAACCTGGAGGGGAGGCGTGTGTTTGGGGACACGGGGAGAGCATTGGACCAGGTAGTCCTCCAAGCATACATAGGTCTGTTGATTCTAGCAGGAGTTTATCGGTCAAACGGTTAGGAGTCTGCAAGCCCCAGCCACGGCCCTGGCCCCACTCCCCCAATAAGGACAGGGGCAGAAAAAGAAGAGATGCAAGCTCTGTGCCCCAAGAAACAATAAAAAAAGCCTTACATGCTACAAATGTGATGCTTACATTTGCAAGGCACACTCCGACATGATGGTAAAAGGGCACTCCTGTGCGCACACACACACACACACACACTCACACACACACACACACAGTAGTTGGTTAAAACACATAATTCACTGCATGGTTTGTGAAAAATGGGAATATCCTTCAATACAGATATAATTACAAATGTTGATTAGATATAGATGATTTGTTTCTCCACTAACTTTTCTTATATATTTACTGCAGTTATTCATGTAAACCAGTAGTCTGAGACATTGTTTACAGCTTAAAAGGGTATTCAATAACATTTGGAGATGATTAATGGGTTTTTGTGTTGATGTGTTGTGTTGACCGGGAACACCAAAGTAAGGGGGGAGAAACGAACACAATAGGAGGGTTGCTTAGAATAATAAGGATAAAATGAGTGTGTGTGTATGTGTGTGTGTGTGTGTGTGTGTGTCCTCACTGAAGTGTATCAGTCTCTGCAGTAGCTTCCAGCTGCAGCAGTCACTTCAGTTTCTGTTCAGTCTGACTGATGGAGGTTTTTGTACGACGCTTTTTCACTGTGTGAACACATACTGACTGTTGATGACATGAAAACTCTGACAGAAGTAAACTGCTGCATCTTCAGTCTGGACTCCACTGATGGTCAGAGTGAAGTCAGAGTTTGATCCACTGCCTGTAAAACGGGCTGGAATCCCTGATTCTCGAGTACTAGCGTAGGTAAATAAGCAGTTTAGGAGTTCCTCCATCTCTCTGTTGGTACCAGGCTAAATAAGTCCCACCATTAACCCCCTGACTGGTGCTACATGTGATGGTGACGGAGCCTCCCGGAGCAGAGCTCACTGCTCCAGACTGAGTCACTGTGACCTGGCCTCTGGACTCTGAGGATACAGAGACAAAGACATAAAGCACATCATGGTTTTGTCGTCTTCATGTCAGAGGGACGGATGTTCATAGAGGAGAGGAGTTTGTTTCTCTGGACTTTACCTGTGAAGCAGCAGCAGAGGAGAGTCCAGATGAGGACGCAGATCAAAGTCATGTTTTTGATGAGGAGGATTTCTGTGGCTTCTGTTGTCATGAAGGACGGCTGTCAGTCATCCAGTGTTCAACTCTCAGGACTATAAAGTCTCCCGGAGCACTGGAGCATGGTGCTGCTGATGCAAAGTGTCTCTCTATGGAAATGCTCTGACTGACTCCAACAGGGACTTGGATTACTCTGATGATGCTGTTTATCAATGGATCAATCACTTTATCAGAGTATTGAATGTGTCAGTGCTCATTTGTATCAGGCTTTGCTTTGAGTTCGACGGACACATTTCTTTCCAGAATGTTTTGTTAATTCACTGTAAATCACTACAACACAAATCATCACCACTGTGAGACACTAATAAACACAATGGTTATTTTCCATTCATCATAATCTACCATAGAGATGTTGTTTTCAAATCATTTACATTTATCAGGATTTATTGTAGAGATTTTCTTTAGAAACATCTAAATTAAATGTATTTTACTGAAAGAGAAATAAATATTGCTTGCAGATATATATTTGAAGGAATATATGAGGAAATATTCGATACATTTCTGAAGTTTGTGAATCGGTAATAATCATTTTAATCAGTAATTACATGAAGGAGGTAAACTGGGGATGTGTTTGGTGAGTCTGTTTGGTTCAAAGTCAGAGAGCCGTGTCTCTCTACAGTCAGAGGTTTTTGTACGGCGGCTCAATGACTTTGTATCACTGTGGTACACGTTCGGTGGAGGAACCAGACTGGATGTTGGAAGTAAGTCAAATGTTTAAATATGATATTATTTCAGAAGTAATGTTTCTTTTGCTTTCCTATATATTCAGTATGCAAGGAAAAATAATGAATTCCATGTTAATGTATACATTTTGCACAAAGAGTCAAACTTCTCTCCATTAAAGTTTAATAAACTTACAGTTGTGAAAGTTAAAAAATGTAAATAGAAAATAAAACATTATTTCACCTTTAATGGTGAAGCTGCATCTTGAGGGCTTGTAGGTTTAGTTCAGTCTCACAAAGTCAGAGCGCCGTGTCTCTCTACAGTCAGAGGTTTTTGTACGGCGGCTCAATGACTTTGTATCACTGTGGTTGACTTTTGGTGGAGGAACCAGACTGGATGTTGGAAGTAAGTTTCTGCACCAAAACTAAATATGATATTGTTGAGTGATGTTTTAAATTCAGTTTTTGGATGTTTGAGGCAGATAAATATATCTTGTTTTAATTGTAACACTTTAGTTTTCATGTTTTTATTTCTCCTCTCTGATAACGGAGGAGAACTCAGAGCAGCTTTACTTCCTCAATGATAACTGTTTTTACATGAATATGAGTATTTCAAAATGTGCAAAATCTTTAAATTGTGTCATATATTGTTTTAAATTGTGAAAATCTTGTAATGATTGAAATCAACATTAAGTACATTTGATTGTCCTCAGCTCGTTTCCTGTATTTGTTCATGTATCCACTAAATACTTTAATAAAGTAATGTATCGTTCACGTTTTGGATGATTTTGATGAAAATGTTCAACATTTGTCCAGATTTAGTTATTGTATTTATAGTGTAGTTTGATATATTTCAGGTTGTTCTGTATGATGGTTCTCTCTGTGCTGATATGCATGAGAGGCTTCTTCAAGGGAAGTGAAACAATGTGTGAGTGAGTGACTGATGGAGCAGAACAAACATCTGACAGAAACTCCTTAAAGGAGAAACTCTCACACAGTAAAGGTGTCCACGTGTCTGCTGGTTGATTGACAGCTGTGTGGTCCATGTCCTCTAATCTGATTGGTGTCTCCTAGGTGATGTCCGTCCCACCCTGATGGTGCTGCCCCCCTCCGAAGAAGAGCTGCAGCAGGGGATGGCCACGCTCATGTGCCTGGCCAACAAGGGCTTCCCCTCAGACTGGAGTCTGGCCTGGAAGGTGGACGGCAGCAGCAGCATCAGCTGGGAGAAGAGCAGCAGCCCCGGGGTGCTGGAGAAGGACGGCCACTACAGCTGGAGCAGCACCCTGAGGCTCCCTGCAGGCCAGTGGAGGAAGGTGGGCTCTGTGACCTGTGAGGCCACCCAGGGCTCCCAGACTGTGTTCTCAGAGACACTGAGGAGAGACCAGTGCTCCCAGTCCTGACCGGACTCACTGGGACTCTGCTACTGGTGTTACTCTGATACTGCTCTCAGTCTGCACTCTGTTATACTCTCTCTCTCTTATCAGACCAAAAGATTTAAATTGTGATATTTTCTTGCTCATAATGACGAGTATACTGTTAACCTTTGCAGATAATAAAGATGTGTTTCTTCAAAGTGTTTCAGAGGATATTATTTAAACAGACTTTATATTCTACTTAACATCTTCAAGTATTTACGTGGCGCTAGAATATAATGAGGGACTTTGCTATTTGTTATTGTAAAACATTCTGAGATCATTTACTCTGCAAACACAACATGACTTCCTTTTTACCTCACTTAATAATCAAACAAATCATTGAATCAGTTTATGGGCGAGAGGCAGAGAAGCACTCTGGGAAGTAACTTCAAAAGAAAAGCCCTCGAAAAATCCTTCTGATAGCTCCTGAAAATAACGTGGCTCCGGTGTGTGGACAGTATGGCAGCACTGGAGCTAGGACTCCGGTTTGGAAGTAGACATTCAAACTCTTATAATTTATTCGTAGCACCGTGTAGTACACGAGTCGTACATTTTAATACGAACTAATATTAGACTAATAAAACTAAAGAAAACAAGATTAACTAACTGTACACATTATCATGATATGAAATTATAATCTAAGTCAATAGATAACAGTACACATTGTTACAGTAATAATGATATGAATTAATAATAGCAGTGCAAAAATAAAATAACTGTACAGGTTGTGCTAATGGTCATAATCATGATGATGACGATGATAAATGACTATAATGATGTCAGAATTATAATCGTGTTTGAGAGTGGGTTGTCATTTGAGGTTGTTCTCTGCTGAGAGTGAAATGATTTTGCTCGATCCTCAAACTCTCCAGAAGAGGACAAGTTTTTTTCGACAGTGATTTAAAGACGCATGTTCTTCTTCTGTGGTTTTTAGAGGCGGTTTGCATCCAAACAGTTGCATTTTCCACAATCCTACTGGATTAAAAATAAGACTCACTTCTCCAAATCTCCTAATCTAAAGAAAGAAAGGACATTTTATTTATGTAATGTTTTATTGTTATTACCCTCCCCTCATCCTGTTTTCTAATAACACTAATCTTATGACTCCAGCTTCTGAGGGGGCATGAAGTCCTCTCTCAAAAGACGCTGCACGTCTCTCCAGTAATTCCCACGATATCCAAAACCTTTCTTGCAGCACCAATGCAAGTGTCTTTTACAAACGCAGGCAACTCTGTTGTGAAATGACTTCAGAGAGTTCCTCCCGCCCCTCGCCCCTAAACAGATACAATGTTCATTTAACTATTTACTGACATAAAACTAACAATGCTGTTGCTTTTTCAATTAATCGTTTAAGGAAGAAATTGATCCGAAGGTACACAGATATATATTAATAAATAGATGGATTTAGATTTAAATTAAAAAACAGTTGACATCAAACTGAATGAGCTGGACTCTGAAAGGTTATTAAATTAAACTTTGAGTAAGAACATGGTCAATAAAAATAAAATATTTTTAATAGAGTCAGTACTGTTCGTTTAAAAATGTTAGAATTAAATACAAGTATAAAGTATATTTTAATCATATGTTGTCTTTTAGTTTCTATGCAGCTGTTGAGTCGGATCAGTTCCTCTCCAGCTGAGGAGGTTTTTGTACGACGTTGTATCACTGTGTGAACGGGAAGCTTTTACCCTGCTGACAGTAATAATCTCCTGCATCTTCAGTCTGAACTCCACTGATGCTCAGAGTGAAGGCAGTCCCAGATCCACTTCCACTAAAACGACCTGAAACTCCAGACTGACGATTAGTAGCACGATAAATCAAGAGTTTGGGAGGTTCATCAGGTTTCTGGAGGTACCAGTGAAGGTATGTACTGGCAGTTGTAACTGGCTTTACATCTGATAGAGACAGTCTGACCTGGAACAACAGACTGAGATGCAGGAGACTGAGTCAGGATGATATCTCCTGATGAATCTGGAAAACATGAAAACAGCAGAAGGGTTATTGAGACAAATCCAGTTTGGAGAAAGAAGATCAACATCCACACAGAAGAGCATCATTTCTTTAACATGGAGAAGAGATGGAAGAAGGTAAATGCTGCTTGTTTCAGTGTTTCTCCATCATAGCAGATCATCATGTTGGTGAACCTGGTAGCGTCCTGAAGCAAAGTTTTCACAAGAGAGTCTCACCCTGAACAAGGAGCCCCAGGGTGACCAGCAGTAGAATCAGTGACATCATCATTGTGCTGCCGGCGTGTCAGTGTCTCTGAAAGGCCTGGACAGCCACCGATCAACTCTGATCTCTTAACGGCTGGGAGCAGAGAGGCAGGACACGTATGCAAACACACAGAGTCAGTGAAGTGTAGCTGTCCTCAACATATCATGCTGTTTCCTCTCAGTGCTGAGAGCATTGACTATTTAAATGTTTCACTACATAATGGGTGAAAGGTTTCATAACATAAAACTGATTCTGCTCTGACAGGTTCATTTTAAGAATTATTTTGATAACATATAAACTGAAGTCTTCAATTCATCCTTTTTATAAGTTTAAAATGAGAATAGGGAGTAGACAGAAGAGTTGCTTTAATTAGTGATCACATTACGGACATTAAGAAGGGAAGATGCAGGTTTTGTGGTGTATAATTTAATATCATTGGTGTGGAAGATGATGTTACGGTGATGCTTGGGATGCTGATGCATTTCCTTATTCTTCCTAAAGATGTATTATTAAAGTTTTCAGATGCTTCTCTTTCATCCTCTGGTAAATCTACCATCAGAAATATAAATGTCACTTTAGGCATCCAGTAGCTTAAAAGACATATGACATTGCACATCTGCCCCCCCCCCCTCCCTCCCTCCCTCCATTAAAAAGTAAGTAAAAATAAAAATAAGAGATAAAGGCTGTAAATTATAAATACAAAAGTAAAAATACAGGCTGTTATAAATAAATACAAATATACACTGCAACATTGACCACTGTTTGTTTTGTTTTGAATGTTTGAAATGTTTGAAATGTTTGAAATGTTTGAAATGTTTGAAATGTACAGTGTTGTACAGTCTTATGGCCAGGGGGACGAAGGAGTTCTTGAGCCTGTCTGTGGAGCAGGACAGGGACAGCAGTCTGCCGTTGAACACGCTCCTCTGCCGGGTGAATGTGCTGTGCAGAGGGTGGTGGCCGTTGTCCAGGATGGTCCTTCTCTCTGCTACTGTCACCAGGCAGTCCAGCTCCGTGCCCACTACAGAGCCAGCCCTCCTCACCAGTCTGTCCAGCCGCCCTGCGTCCCTCTTCTTGCTGCTTCCTCCCCAACACACCACAGTATAGAAGAGAGCACTGGTAGAACATCAACAACAGTGTTGTGCAGATTTTGAAGGACCCCAGCCTTCTCAGAAAGTACAGACGACTCTGCCCTTTCTTGTGAAGAGTGTCCATGTTTGCAGTCCAGTCCAGCTTGTCGTCCAGCTGCAGCCCCAGATATTTATAGGTCCTGACCACCTCCACGTCGACCCCCTCGATGGACAACGGTTGCAGCTGTGGTCTGATACTTCGTAAGTCCACCACCATCTCCTTGGTCTTGGAGGTGTTCAGCTGCAGATGGTTTGACTTGGACCACCTCACAAAGTCCTCCAACAGGTTCCTGTACTCCCCCTCTTGTCCATTCCTGACTCAGCTGACGATCACAGAGTCATCTGAGTATTTCTGCATGTGGCAGAGCTCAGAGTTGTGCTGGAAGTCAGAGGTGTAGAGGGTGAACAGGACAGGGGAGAGTACCGTCCCCTGTGGCGCTGCAGTGGTGCTGACCACAGTGTCAGTGCAGCCTTTCAGCCTGACGTACTGTGGTCTCTCTGTGAGGTAGTCCGTACTCCATCTCACCAGATGCGAGTCCATCCTCATCTCTGTCTGCTTATCTCTCAGGAGTAGGGGCTGGATGGTGTTAAAGGCGCCACTCCCCTTGTTCAGATGAGAGTAAGCCCTGTGTAACAGATAGAGGATGGAGTCATCCACGCCCACCTTTGCCTGGTATGCGAACTGCAGAGGATCTTGTGCATGGTGGACCTGCGGTCTGAGGTGATGGAGCAGCAGCCGCTACATGGTCTTCATCATGTGTGATGTCAGTGCAACCGGCCGGAAGTCATCTGGCTCCCTAGGGTGTTTCTTTTTGGGGACAGGGATGAGACATGAAGTCTTCCAGAGTACTGGGACCCTCCCCAGCTGCAAGCTCAGGTTGAACATACACTGAAGGGGCTCCCCGAGTTCAGCAGAACAGGCCTTCAGCATCCTTAGACACACTCCTGGCTGCAACAGTGGGCTATACATCCACAGAGTTTCATTATTTATAATTTGTTTATAAGCTTTTAGTTTTATTTAAAAGAAGAAACATTATGGTTATCTGGTTTCACATTTTTAATTAGTTTAAGATATTGAACCCTTTAATTGACTGTGTGCTATATGTACATTTTTAATGGAGGATCATAGTCCTGCTACTGTATTTCACTGATGTCCTACTTTTAACTTTTAATCTTTCAAATGTAGGCGTAGAGGATATCAACATCAGTGTAAGGGTACTTCAAAAGTCAATTTAATAGCCCAAAATCATAAATTCATTCTCCAGATTTAGATACACAAAACTGGAAATATTATTATATTATATTATCAGTGAACTCGGCCTGTTAAAGATAAATACACTGATCCTTTACTGCATCCTTCACATGTGTATGTGTCAAACCTGAAGTAGTAATATCCAGTGTCATTGTCCTGTAGGTCGTGAAGCTCTAAGCTTGAATTGTGCTCTTGGTCACCGAGATATTTAACATGATTTCGATATGAAGGCAGACTTGAGAGTTTGGTGCGTTTTCCGCCTGCCGTCTTTGACTTCCCCTCTAAACTATTCATTCTTGCTTTCCCGCCTGGCTGTCGTATGAGCACCTGAACTGTACTGATGATCCCTTCAGAGAGCAAGGCTCCAGATTATATAAAGTCACTAACCAAACAGCGCTCACTGTTCATGCACAAAGATGGGACATGCCATGCTATCTTAGCACTTAATAACATTGTAAGTATATGATTCATTGAAGCAAGATGAACTGAAAATGTGACATGCCAATGTAATTGATTAATTGCTTCTAGAATTAGTCCTTTGCACCACCATGCATGATTGCATATGTGCACCTGAGCATGTTAAGGGTACTGTATGCCATTTAACTGTGACAAATGTACTTTTTATATTTCTCAGTGTATAACAGTATAAAACATTATCATTGAATTACTATCTTTATATTTAATGTTCTAATTATTGCTTCTATCCTTCATGCCAATGTAATTGCCAGAGGAAGTTTCTCTGATAATTATTATTATTATTAACCGGTAGATTTCATAAAACTTAACAAACTGGGGTTTGTTTATGAAACGGGAAGACCAAGAATGGGTAGTGTGACGGCCCCTGCTTAACCTGTCTTGTGTCAGTCACTGTGTTGGATATCTTTAAGGTGTCAGTGGAGCTGATGGCAGCAGTCCGTCTGATCTGGAGCACCTGGGCGCAGCGCATCCCACGACCATAAAAGGCCCAGCATCCGCGATGCTGCGGTCTCTCCCTGCCCGAGCCAGGTTATGTCCTGTTTGCAAATAAATCACTTATATGTTTTGGCATTTCGTGTCCTTTTCGTCTGTTTGTTCTGCCCTAGAGCTTGGGTTGTGACAAATTGGGGGCTCCAGGGGGATATTTCTGCAAAAGTGCACACAATTCAATTTGGATTCTGACATGTGGGAGAGTAGCTTGTCCCAATTACAAAGCGACTCAGAATTTTTCAAACGCCCGTACAACAAACTATCATCCGGCTCTGGCACCCCATCGTCCTCACGCGCAACGGACATAGAGCTGACAAGCAGAGCCGGGCGCACTCCATCAAAGGCATAAGAGCAAGGACCTGGTCCCCTGGACTAAACACACGGCGTTCTGCGCGACGATCGTATATGTGCTTCATCCTTCTCTGAGATAGTTGTAACTTCTCCCTTGCCATTCCACCAGCGACAACCAACCGATGTCTAAAACCATTCACAAAGTCAATCAAATTCTTAGGTGGCTCTGCATCCACCCGCAGCATACATGTTTTATGAAAACCTGGAGCTGCTAGCACAGGGGAAGAGCACAAGAGTGATTTAACATTTTCAAAGGCTTGCTGGCACTCAGATGACCAAATAAATGTTGCCTTGGCCTTCAGCAATTCAGTCAACGAAAAAACCACAGTCGAAAAATTCCTACAGAAACTCCTATAATACCCCACTAAGCCCAAAAAACGCTGTAGTTCTTTTTTTGTTGTAGGCTGAGGATATTTAGAAATAGCCATGACTTTAGCCTGGACTGGAGTTGTGACTGTAGCAAAGGGAGTAAACCAGTTGAAAGGCCACAGGGGTCCATTGTTGATCTCATGCTTTCAAAATATGGCTCTGATACTATTTTTAATGGTACTTCACACTCATTTACATCAACACTGTGCTTATTGTACTGTAAATGCTCTTATTCTGTCTAATCTTGTACTAATTGTTGTGTTTTTGCTGTGAAGCACTTTGGGCTGCAATTCTTGTATGAAAGGTGCTATACAAATAAAGCTTATTATTATATTATTATTATTATTTAACTCTAGCAGTAGCACTGCACACATTTGTATGAGCATGTGACAAATAAAACCTTTAACTAACCCTAAAGTTTGTTTTGGTTCATCACAAATTGAATTCTCATAACTGCAATAATTGTTCTTCTTGATTTTAGTGATCTATCTTTCAAATGCACTCAACACCCTTTATGGATTACTCCTAATGGAGCTTTGAGAATATTTTCTGATTAAGTGTTCAACCTACCTGACCTAGTTGAAACAGTCAGTACAGATGGTTGTGGAGGAACTGAAAAAGGGAACAGAAATAATCTTCAGATTTTAGTTTCTGTAACAGTAAGACTGGTAGTTTCACATGAATCTCATGTGGACCATCTGGAGTTTTAAAGTTGAAGACATTACTTTATGGGGACATCTTCTGGTCCAAAAGTGACAGTGCACATGTTTAAGGGATAACAGCAGCAGGTCAGCAGTTTGCAAAATGAACCTTTTTATAAGACCCGACTTTGAAATTTGAAAACATTCAAATGTCATAGTAGTGTATTTCCCTTTGATAGAGTGGTGGTTGCAACTCCTCTACACCAGTTTTTCTCAAACTTTTTCAGACCAAGGACCACTTAACCAATAAAAAAACCTTGGCTCTGTGGATGGTGAGGCCGTGTTGTGCTTTATGTGAACTTGTTTGAGGACCTGTGCAAACAACCGACATGTTAAATTTGACCCTTTTTGGGATCCCAAAACACGGATATGAACTGGCTGAGGGCCTTGACTACAGATTTATCTTCTCTTCTCCTCTCCCATTGCCACTTCATGTACATAAAGCGACTGTGTCCTACAGCGCCCTCAGTCGGTTTCTCATTGTAACAACAATTAAATCATTATTTATGTAAACCAGTAAAATGGACCTTTTCTTTACAACAACATTCTGTGATGATAACACGTGTCAAATAGCTCGGTATCAGAAAGAAACAACGATAATCAACAAAATGAATATCTATGAGTATGAGCATTATTGGCTCTTTTACTAGATAATAATCGCTTTAAGTCCAAAACCTGCATTTCTTAGAACCAGGGCCCGTGTGAGAATATGACTGCACACACATACGCTACTGAAAAAAGTAAATATTTTAAATTAAGAATTAAAATAGGCTGAATACATTTTAATACATGACAAGCTGTATTATAAAAATGTCTTGTTTTTATTTTTAAATAGAGAAAATAAGTAATATTTTGCCAGTAAAATCAAATTGTTATATATTTAGCATATCAGTATTTGTGGTCATATTCTCAGTCTCATGTCATGTGATAAGAAGTTAACAACAAATATTACTTGGACCACTGCAGATGAACATTTAATATCCAGGAATTGACATTATAGACATCACTGGCTCTCTGTAATTTAGCACATGTTGTAGAGAGAAGTGGAAGATGATGCAATTAATATCTAATGATTTGCTAAAAGTGCTAAATGCCTAGTGGTGGCTGAACCACACCTACAGGTGGCTTCATAGAAGACATCTGACCTGCATGAATAAGTCTGGTATGAGTGATAATGTTTTATAGAACTCCAGAAATAAGCACAAACAATTAAAAAGTACTGATAAAAACAAAAAAGCTAAAATGGCTTAAGGAGAGGTTCACCCCCTGCAAGATATGTGCCGGCGATATCTATATATGAATACACATTTATGGTCATGTAACATATAAAAGAGGTTTTCAACATAGCCACAGTCTGTGTCACTTACAAAGAATGGAATTGAATAATCTGTGGTTTATTCTGGAGGTACTGTATGTATATTACCTTCTTAATGTTTTTACCAGAATGAAATAGTTTGAGTTATTTAAATTGTGAACCTTTCATAAAGAGTTTGCTTGCTGAAGTACTGATATACAGTTGTACTTGTTTAAACATAATCAGAGTACATGGTGTTGGTACTCATAGTCACATTTTAAGCATTGTTTTCATTTAGAGATTAAACTGTGTTTAAAGGGAAGTACACTGCTCAAAAACATTACAGGGACACTTTGAAACCACATCAGATTAAAATGGTGGATATCTATACTAATATGGACTGGGTAATGAGGAGGAGAGTCTCTTCGCGGCCCCGGGGTAAGTTCAGTTTCCACACTACGGCTACACGATACTGATTGAACCAACTTACACACGCCATAACACATTTGGGTAAGATAACCTGTACGAACGTGGGGACCCTTTTCCCGAGACTGGCCAGGTGTCCAGCGTCTCGTGAAATCTTATATCTAGTTGGATTTCCATAAAGTTACACGTTGATGAATTGTGTTGAATCGACGGTGAACATTTTTATTTGACTGAGACATCTGTGAACGTGTTGAATTGGCGGTGACACATTACCTAGTGGTTATCTAACACGGAGCACTGTAGCGGACAAGTTAAAAGTAGGCACGGGAAAGTCCTGTGAGTTTTGGCCTGTGGCGAGGTGCTCGACAGATGCACTCGTGCACGGGGTCAGGAAGAACCCTGCACATATTAAAACTATCATGAGAGCTCTGTGATAATCATTTACATAACTATACTACTCCTACAACCATTTACAATGGGTAGATAACATAACGAGGGGAAATGGAAATTCAAATAACATTATGGAGAATATGAACTGCGTCTTTGTATGAAGGATTATAACATGCAAATGAAAGCAGGTTAATCTTTTCTCAAACTGCCGGCTCCTCCCACCTGCTCAGGTGCCCATGGCAGACCACAGTTTGTTGCTTTCCGTGAAAATCCTTTCAGAAGGCCAAGTTCAGTGGAAACAATCGAGTTCCAGTTAAAGGTTCCAGGAAATATTGAGCTTTTTACTTTAGAGAGATAGATAGATAGATAGATAGATAGATAGATAGATAGATAGATAGATAGATAGATAGATAGATAGATAGATAGATAGAGAGATAGATAGATAGATAGATAGATACATAGATAGATAGATAGATAGATAGATAGATAGATAGATAGATAGATAGATAGATAGATAGATAGATAGATAGATAGATAGAATATAGATAGATAGATAGATAGATAGAGATAGAGAAGAGAGAGAGAGAGAGAGAGAGAGAGAGAGAGAGAGAGAGAGAGAGAGAGAGAGAGAGAGAGATACTTTATTGATCCCGAGGGAAATTTACTACATTTATTTTAAAGCTTTGTTTCTTACAGATTTAGACTATTAATACAAAATATATATCAACTAATAAATGATGATATATTATTGTGAATTAGCTTTCCTGAAGTATATAAAGTATTTTAAATGAGCTCCACTTTTACCAGCTGCAACATTCAAGTGATGAACACGTTAACAAAGTAATTATAATACAATCATATAATATATATTATTGTGCAGAGTGAGTACTTTTATTGTTGGTACTTTAAGTATATTTTGATGCTAATCCTTTTGTACTTTTACTTAAATTAAATTACATTTTATAATTGAAGGAATTCATAACCATATATGTAACTTTAGTTTACCGTTCTGTAGAGCTGCGATGTTTAATCTGTCGACAGTTTGAAAGAATTTGCATTTTTGACCAAATATTAAGATGTTCTTTGCTCAGCTCCAGTATACGCCTGAGGAAGAGGCAGTGTAGTCTGAGGCAGTTCCTGTTCTTACGGAGAACTTCAGTCTTTATTTCAGCCTCGTAGCAGATTTACTTTTTCATCAAATAATTTTTATTCTTTTTATTAATTTATAACCATTGATCATTTTCATTATATTAAAGCAAGAAGACTGAAAGACAGCAGTTTCTTCACTTTTTGGACATCATCCACCTTTGCATCTGAGGTTTCTCCATCAACACTCAGGTAAGGCCCCTTGTGTGAGAGATGTTAGGACAGGAGGCAAAGGAAGCTTTCTGTCAGATACTGACGTTTCTCTAGGAGGAGCGAGACCTTTTCTAACACAAAATAATACCCACTGATGATGCAGCTATTGAATCTACTGATTAGAGACACTGGAAAAAGGCTTTTCATCTCGCTCACCTCAGGTGCACTATTGCATTGCATAAATCCTAAAGTGATGCTGAGAACACACGTTGAAATGACTTAGACTTAGTTTGTAATGCATTAGATGTGTTCCTGGTTTAGTTTTCATTACAGTTTCTTGTAACTGCGTTACAATGTAAGACATAATATTCTGTAAATGCAATTGGTGTGTCCTGCACTTAAGTCCAGTTAATAAGCATAACGAAAAGGTCAAAGGAATCAATTTTCTTCTGAATCAAGAGAAAATAGGTCTCCAGTGTTTTAGCCTTCAATGAGAGGGTAAGCCCCTCTCTGCAGATACTAATAATCACAAAGTAAAGTGTGTGTAGAGTTTTGGTCCTCTGTTTATATTTTCATGACTCAAACTGATGGAAACATATGATAGTCTGGTGCTAAAAATAAAGCCTTTTAAAATGTAATTCATCAAATATCAGGTTAAAAATGCTTATTGACACACGACATCTATTGCATGTCTGTCCGTCCTGGGAGAGGGATCCCTCCTCAGTTGCTCTCCCTGAGGTTTCTTCTATTTCTCCCCCTTTAATTGTGGGGTTTCTTTTAGAAACTTTTTCCTTGTGCTATTCGAGGGTCTAAGGACAGAGGGTGTCGTAACCTGTACAGTCTGTACAGCACACTGAGACAAATGTGTAATTTGTGATATTGGGATGTATAAATACATTTGATTTGATTTAGCTTTGTGTCCCCTACAACAGTGTCAGAAATCAAGGAGTCAAAGGGCAAAAATACCCCTAAAAACTGTGACCAATCCTTTGCCTTTTACAGGTGGCGTACTAACAAACTCCTCTTACAGATTTCACCCAATCGACTTCAAATTTGGTCAGTACCATCTAAAGACCTTAATGGTGAAAAAAGTTATCAAAATCGTGACTTTTTAAGGAACAACATTGCCGTGGCGTCGCAGCCATTTTGAACAATTCGCCTTAAAACAGGAAGTTGTTTCAGCATACATTCTCCAATACGCTCGAAATTTCTTATGCTTAATAAGAGTCACGGTCTGAAGACATATACTTACCAGTATTGGCTCATAGCGCCACCTACTGACAACAGGAAGTTACAGGCTGTGTACTTGTATGACATACTCCTTGCAGATTAAGCAGATGTTGGTGCTTTAATTCAGTTTTAATTACTATTAAAATTTTGTAAATTCCCCACGTTTTTAGACAGTGCCCCCCCCCCCCCGCATTATGTTTTACATGTCCTACACTGCTCTACAAGACATATTTCTCATTATGTAATTGCCTTTAAAACTTTAGTAATACTAATAACAAAGACAGGATTGTGCAAAATTGCTTTTACTTTCAAATTCAAAATCAAGCCAAGCAAATGTGCCGTTGTTATTGAAATTGTGTGTTTCAGGGAATTATGTGGAGAGTTATCCTGACTGTCAGTGTGCTCTGCTGGAACTGCGAGGGCGATGTGACCTGCAGAAACAACAAGAATGAAGAGGTGGACTGGTGAGGAAACACTAGTCCACTTCATATATAGTCAAATATTAATCAAATAAAAATCTTTTTGAATTCAATTTTGACCAAAGACTAAGACTAAATCTATAATAGCTGCCAACATTAACACTGTCAGGGTGTACAAAGAAGATGCACATATGCTCTCTTATACTTTGAGACTCCTGCAGTGTGTGTGTATTGCTCTTCTTTACTCCTCATGAGTCCTCTCTGCAGATTGATTTTTCACTTCTCATTATCAGGTACATCATCTACAAGGCACCAAAGCAAGGAAAAACGCTTACTGGTTTAGAGTATATTTACATTGATTCAACTCTGCACACGAAGGAGACCTATACATCTGGAAAGCTCATCGATCATGCTGATGGTGTCTTGGCAAACACCCTGCGGCCGATTTTAAAAGAAAAAACATCAATGGTGAGAATCATTTTTAAACTGCAACCCTCTGTTTCTGTTGTGATGAAAACTAAACCATGACTCAAACTGATGGATACACATGATGGTCGTGAACTAATAATAAAGACTTTTGAAATAAAGACTTTTGAAACTCATCATCTATCAGGTGAAGAATGTTTAATAGGGATGTAACGATACCAAAAACTAAACGGTACGATAATGTCACGATAAAAAGTCCATGATACGATATTTATGACCATATACAAAAATTAATAAAAATTATGAATTGAAAAAAATGTCCTTCATTTTTATTCATATAAATTATTTTCCTTTTAAATTAAAGGGCTTCTTCCTTCCTTCTTTAATAAAATAAAGGTAGCCATGGCCTAAGCATTTGCAAAATATTGACCTTTGGCAATGATGAATAACGCAGATGTTACGTGTATTAATCCTTTTAAAAGATCTGCACACATCTGATGGAAATTGTTTCATCCAAGTTTTCAAGTTTCATCTGGGAGAGGTTTTACTCAGCACTGCTGGTTTTTCTCTTGTAGTCTGTGACGGTTGTTAGTCCAGCCCACATGATCACCAGTGGCCCCGGCCAACTTTACTGTCTTTGAAAGGCTGTAGCAGGCTAATTTCTTAAGTTAGAGTGAAGATATCATATGAAACTAGAAAAGCTAAGCAATCCATTGACAGCAACTATGGTATGCTAGCATATAATGCTAAATAACGCTCCAAAGATAGGCTACATTTTGCCGATGGAATAACCGGCATGGCCGTATTTACATGGGTCCCTTGACCTCTCACCTCAAGATATCTGAATGGACATGGGTTCCATGAATACTCACAAGCCTCGTCTTTACAGACGTGCCCACTTTATGATTATCACGTGCAATTTAGGGCACAAATCATGCAGTTTTTTAAAATGAAGTATTGCAGTGTTCTTTTTGCCTATTCTAAAAATGGTGTATTTGAATATTTCTGCATGCTGGATGCCTAAGCAGTGGGGGAATTGCATAAATTGGGTATGACTGGAAAGCTGAAAGTTGTTGATTCAATGAGCAAATTGTATTCATGTATGATGACCTAGTCCCCATAATATCCATTTCATTGTAGTGTGATCATTCTTTTAACTTGTTGTATAAAATGAGCTGTTGTGAGCTCTAGGATAACCACAGCATCATGAAACTTTACTACAACAAATGCAGACTGAGGACTTTCAGAGGATGAAAGAATAAAATCAGCCTCCGGACGTGAACTCTCCAGTTGGTCATTGTATTTGAATAAACTCTTAAACAGTAGATTTGGTACTGGCCAGTTCCTTCTCTTAAATAATGTTTCTGACATTTTCTTCCCTTCATTCTGCATAACTTATAGCAAAACGATTTTGGATTCATCAGCTACAGCGATCAACCTCCAGGATGTCATGCTGATGATGAGTTTGGGCACAGTAAAGGTAAATAAAGAAAGCATCACTCTTACAGGAAACAAACAGTCTGAATGTCATACTTCTGTATCCAACTAGTCTCACATACATCTATTATTGTGTAATGAAAGCTTATTAGTTAACGATGATGAATGGAGGATCTGTGACTCCTGTTTGTTCACTTTCAGCTCTTACTGTAAGACAAAACGCAGTTTGTGTCTTTGAATATCAGATTAAATTGAACTAAATCAATAAGCAGAAAGAAGATAATTATCTGCATAACTGTTCATGTTCTCCAGGAGTTGTGATGGTGGAAGAAGATAAATCTGGAGTCTGGCTCTTACACAGCACACCACAGTTCCCTTTCAAAAGAGATCAAAACCATTTCTGGCCTCAAAGCGGAGAAAGAAATGCTCAGACGTTTATCTGTGTGACATTCCCCCATGACCAGTTCATCGCTATAGGTAAGGAGCTCAGTTAAAACACACAGTAAATGTGAAGATTTAAGCCTGAATGTTACTGTGACTATTTATATTTTCAGGTAAACACCTGCAGTACATCAAAGCTTTCCCATTCGACCATCATGTTCCAGATGATTTTCCAGAACTTATCAATGTTGTTAACTGGAAATCAATAACCCCCTCCAACGATAAACAGCCGCTGACATCAAATGGACTACAGCCCTTTTTTAGCATTGCTAAACTTCAGTTTAAAGGTGAGATCTCTGCATGAAGGTTTGAATTGCATTACCTAAATTACTAACTACATTGTTATAAAGTAAGAATGCATTTTTATTGTGGTAATCAAATGTTATGTTAAATGGCTATTTCACTACTGAGACAATTACTGTAGGCAAGCACTCTTTTTTTACATTTGCGGCGGTTGGTGTGCACATTATAATAATTATTGGATGACAGCATGTGACTTCTTATATTAGGTTCACCTCTTCCATTCCACATCACTGTTTTGCAGCAGAAACAGCTCAAATGACATATCCAGATTAAAATGGCTGATTTCATGCATGAATAGTCTTTCCAGAAATGAAACGTGTCAGAACAAAAAAGTAGTTTTTAGTCTAAATAACTGTGGCTTTGTACATGTCAAGTACATGTTGGGGCTGTAAAGAAAATACTAATAACACCTGCCTTAAATTTGAAAAAGCATAACATAACTCGTTACCCTGTAGGTGAATGCCTAAAAACGACACACCCAAAGTAAATTAAAAGCTGCTCTTCAACCATTTGCAGTATATGCATGGTGTTGGTCTCATTCAAAAGATAACACTAATTTATTTTGCAAAACAGTCAGAATCACTCTACGTGATCATGTGGATGGACAATACATCTTACTGGAGTGGATCTACTGGACCTGAAGGCAATGAAACAGAACTGTTGTTCTTGGATTATTACTGATTACAGGATTATGATGAGGCTTCATGGGTGAATTGGCTCAATGTTATGATTGTTTGCTTGCTAGTTTGAGGCGGTGATTGTACCTGCTGTTGTGATTGCGGATCACTAAACAGACGAGCTTCTAAGCTTTCTAATGATGTATGGCATGGGTACCAAATCCAGCATGGTGGACTGTAAACAACACACGGCAAGATGAATCCCCTGTTGACATTTTAACAGGATAAACCAGAGGTCTGCAACCCCCGCAGCTCAGGAGCCACATGCGGCTCTTTAACCCCTCTGTAGTGGCTCCCTGTAGCTTTGACAAAAACTAAAACATGGAACTAAATGTTTATTTTTATGTATTTTTTGTTGCACAGTGGACAATCTTTCAAAGGGAACACCTTATCTTGGAGTTTGAGGTGATATTGTGACACTGACACTGGGGTGAAAACGGACATAATTAAATACAAACTGGCCTATTTTTTCATGATTACTTTTTTTAAGCTGTTAGGTTGCAGATATACGTTTGTTTGTTTTTCTAAGTGGGATACTTTTGTATTCATTTCATTTTTGTATTGTATTTTCTTTGTTTTGTGTATTTTTATATTATATTCATTTCATTTTTATTTGATTCAACAAATATGGGGAGGACTCAAATAGGCCTGCATAGTTCTGTGTTTAATTTGTTTTCAAAGTGGGCCTAAACATGCCACTGTATTTCTTCCTTCTTCAAAAGAGTTTACAAATAGCAATACTATCTCAACAGTTTCCTTTATTGTCATTCTGTCATTTCATAAATGCAACAAATATAGTATAACTATATATAACTATAATATATTAATAAGCCGTGTTATTTTTGATATATATATATATATTTTGATATATTTGATAGTAAAGATTGCCGACCCCTGGGATAATGACAATTCTGCTGTTTTTTCTTTTGTTTTGTTTTAGAGTCAGCTCCAGCAGCTGGAAGTAAAAGACGACATCCAGATAACTTAGATGATGCACGGGCTGGTAGGTGAACAACACGTGTTTTTATCTTGAGTAAGGTGAGATGGAGGCTGGCTGGTGATGGCTGACAGGTCTTCCTGTTCATGTGTACGTGATTGTGATTGTGTTATTTCTTTACATGATTTTGGGCACCAACATTTGCAGCTCAGCAGAGTGTGTATTTAGTGTATTATCAGTACTGAACTGTGTTGTTGTTCTTGCAGTTGGAGATCTTTACACCACTATTGCTAACACATATAGCAGTGAAGTGAAAGTCCAGTCCTGGCCCTGCAAGCAAGACACTTCCTCCTGCCCTAAAAATGGACACAAAGTGATAAATATTGAATCTATAACTATAACTAATTTTGGTGTGTGGAAGGCTGGAAATGATCATTCCAAGTGGTGTGTAACTACAGATAATAATAAGCCGTTGATCTGTATTGCTGATGTAAACAGACGAATGTCACAATACAAAAGGCGTGGGGGCGCACTGTGCTTCGAGAATGAAGCTGTTCGTACCATGTTTAAAGGTTTTATTATGGACACTCAGCCTTGCCCAGATAATAACAAAGCTCATAAGATGGATGTAGACTCTCCCTCTGACACCGACTCTGACTGTGACTCTGACTCTGATAAATGATTGATGGGCTAAATCAGCATCTATTATTAAGTTGTGTTTGCAATTCTGTATGCATTTGTTTATCATTGTGTCATGGAAAATGTCATATGTCAATGTTAATTCCTACTGTTTAATACTTGGTTCAATGCCCAGCATATCTCTTGCCCTCTCTACTCTACTCATCTAACTCCTGCAACTGTGGGAACTCTCCACACACACCTCCCCTCTCTACTTCCTGTCTTTGTGGGTCAACTGTGGCAATCTTCCACCCCTCCTTCTCCTTACTGTCTGTAAAATACATGAATACCCTGGGAGCAGGGTTCTTCCGCACCCAGACTGCTTGCACTCTGTATGATTGTATTAAACCTTCTTTGCAAAGAATAAATACTCCAAAGACAAGCTTATTTCTCAAGAATCTTCATTTCAGTATTATAGACTTCAAAGGACTTGATTAAAACTTTCCACCACAATTTTCAAAAGAATATAAATTTACTTGCATTTCTGAATCCATATTTAAATACAAACAATATATATTTAAATTTGTTATATCACTGATAATGGGATACAATGAATTAGTAGAGGGTATATATATTTTTATATATATATATATATATATATATATATATATATATATATGTATATATATATATATATGTATATACAAGGTGGAAGTGCATTATAGGAAAGAATAGTGTTACAATGCGTTTTTGTAGGCACGAAGCACAAACCAGTGTTTTCTGTGATGAAAAAAGTAAAATGTCACGAACACCTGAACTTGTCTCTTAATTTCCTCATAAAAATAAATAAAAACTTGTTCACGGTCTCTGCAGGGTTCATTATGAGGAATTTAAAACCCTTTTTAATTCCACACAGTATGCACTTTAATAACCTGTTCCCGGTCATCCAGGTCAAAGTATGATTTAATGATATTTACTAATTAAATTAAATTATTCACAACTAAATCACACGTGTCAGTCTTTCCCAGCACTACATAGCAATACCTACTAATAATATAATTAATTTGATTAATCATTTCTAGTCCTAGTATGTTTTTACAGGGGACGTGTGTCAATATATGTTTTTGGATCTGTTGTTTTTGTCATGAAGACTTTCACACATAACGTGAGTATAAAAAACGACTTTTTCTCAGGCCTGAGGAAGATCTTGTAGATCGACACATTTCACACTCCTCAGAAGGAAACCTTTTTTTCATCTTAATTAACAAGCATGCATACTAATTTAAACCCATTCTGAACAACTAAAGCTCTTCTGGACTTTGATCCCCAACATCTAGAACAACTAAAGCTCTTCTGGACTTTGATCCCCAACATCTGTTGATATTGATGTTTTTTTTATATAAAAGTGAGTCTGGGTGTTTTCAAACATAAGGCTAACATAAGCACATTTACAGAGGAAAGTGTTTTTCTGAAGGTGCTTTGCACTGGTGAGGCAACACTTGACTTCTAGAAGTCTTTCAAAGGGTGCTGCTGTCAGCTATCTGATGTAGCAAACAGGTATGTGTAATCCAAGGGTCCCATGAGCTGAAAGAGAGATGGAGCTCGGACCCCCTACTACAGGGGTGGCCAACCAGTCAGAGGTTAAGAGCCAATAATGTTACTACGTTACTGCAAAGAGCCACATCATACACACAGTCACACCCCCCCCCCCCTTCTCTCTTTTGTTCTCAGCCTTTCTCTGTGCTCCCTCACTCTCTTCCTCCCCTCTCTCTCACGCAGTCAAAATTAAAATCTAAAACTTTACACAAACATACACACACACACACACACACACACACACACACACACACACACACACACACACACACACACACACACACACACACACTCAAAGACCCTCCCTCCCAAAGACACACACACCCTCACACAGACAGACACATCTCCTACCAGTATTCAGAGGCCAGTTATTATCAACAATGAACATTGTGTGCACTCTCTCACACAAACTCTCAGTAAAAGACATGTGAAAAAGTGTCTTCCTATGCATGTTGCTTCTTTAAATTAGTGGGACTTCTGACATTCCTTGCCTTGAACAATCCTCCTCAAATCTGGCTTGTATTCCGTTGTGGTCACTCGAAGCAATTCTTTCACATGTGTGTCAGTCAGAACAGATCAATACTTTGATTGCACGTGTTTCAGGGTAGATAACACCGACTCACAGACATATGTTGACCCAAACATTGATAGTAGCTTGAGTGAAGCCCGTTTGACATTGGGATATTTTTTCCATTGGCACAGTTTTCCAGAACTCAAGGGTCCCTTCCCTCAGAACAGGTTTCAGTCGGTCTTCCTCAGAAAGTTCAATCATCTCCAACTGGGCCACCGCCTCGTCCGTGACTAGCGCAAACCTGTCAAGCCTCCCGTTTTTCCCGGGATTATCCCGTATTTTTACTTCTATCCCGATTTTCTCCCATTTAAATATTTTCCCGTAATTATCCCGTATTTTTAACCTTTCAGAAAGAAAAAAAATAGGCCTAATTAAAAAATGGCCTCCGGTAAAGCAGGTGGCAGTATTATGTTTAACTTTAGCTGAAAAACGTTATCCGCGAGTAAACACACAGAAGAAGAAAACAAGAACATTAACACAGAAGAAGAAGAAGACGAAAACATATGGATGAGTCACAGTGAACGGGAGATAGATAGAGACGCAGCTGTACCTGCCAAACAAGTTAACACTTTATGCAAGTACCTCGCCAAATGAGAGGAGACCTTCCCTTATTTATTAAAAGCAGAGTCGGGCAAACTCGTGCTTTTTGTAAAGTGTGCCATTCAGATGTTAGCATCGCACACGGCGGAATAAACGATGTTCGCCAGCAAGAAAAATCGTCCAAGCACAAGCACGCCAAGAGGCACAAAACGTACACTGTCAATGACTTCATGTGTGCAAAAAATTCCCTTATTTTGAAATTCCAATGTTGACAGGTATGGACTAGCGGGGCTTTCAAACAGTCCGTCTCAGCATTAAAAGGGTCGACGAGGAACATAATCTGTGACCTTTTCAGCTGTAGATCATGGAACCGGGTCGCAAAGTTTTCGTGCAGGGTTTCAACCAATGTAGTATTTCGGCTTGTCCGCTTGCTTTTAGCAGAGGGAAAATGCGCTAATTCTCACTTTTGAAGTGTCTTAAACTATTTCAGTTTGTTAACACACGCAAATACACTTTGCACTAGATCAGGCAGCATTTTTATATGAATATGAACTCACCCACTCTAATAAAACGTCCTATGTTGGTCTTCATATTTTCCCTTAGCTGTGCATTCTCAGATGGTCAGATAGTGTTTACTCTACGATATGTTTTTCCCCCCTCGAAGGTGATTGGTTCTTGGGCCACATCAAAATTAGACGCACTGTCATGCTCTCATACTGACAGCACACATACACACACAAATAAAATTTGATATGAACTGAAGAGCCGCATGAAACTGGGCAAAGAGCCGCATGCGGCTCGAGAGCCGCGGGTTGGGCACCCCTGCACTACTACATAAAACTGAGTTGCATATTACCTGTGCCCACAATAACATGCAGGGTGGCCAATATGTTTCAATAAAACGTAGCTAACTAGTTCTATGTTATGGATAGGTGCCGTTTCTTTGCTAAAAATGTGTTGTAATATTGTCTAGTTTCAGACAACTCTGAGGACCCCCTAGGGGTCACCGTCCCCCAGTTGAAGACCCATGATTTAACAGATTTGTTAATAGAAGAAAATAAGAACAACCCCAGGTTTCTTTTCAGCACTGTAGCCAGGCTGACAGAGAGCAACAGTTCTACAGAGCCTTCTATTCCTATATCTCTCAGTAGTGGCGACTTCATGAGCTTCTTTAACGATAAAATTATAATTAATAGAGACAAAATTAATCTCCTCCTGCCCTCAATTGGTAATGACTTAACTTCAACCTCCAGAATTTCAAAAACATCTGTAACTCCTGAAATATATCTAGACTGTTTTACTTCAATCAACCTTAACCAACTAACTTAAACAATTTCATCATCTAAGCCATCTGCCTGTCTTTTAGACCCGATTCCAACTAAACTGTTTAAAGAAGTTTTACCCTTAATTAACACCTCGTTATTAAATATGATCAACCTGTCTCTATTATCTGGTTACGTACCACAATCCTTTAAAGTAGCTGTAATAAAACCACTTCTTAAAAAGCCTAGTCTTGATCCAGAGGTTTTAGCCTAACTATAGGCCTGATATCTAACCTTCCCTTTCTCACCAAGATCCTTGAGAAAGGAGTCGCAAAACAGTTGTGTGATTTTTTACATAATAATAGTTTATTTGAGGTTTTTCAATCTGGATTTAGAGTTCATCATAGCACAGAGACGGCACTGGTGAAAGTTACCAATGACCTTCTATTGGCATCAGACAAAGGACTTGTCTCTGTTCTTGTCTTGTTAGACCTCAGTGCTGCTTTCAACACTGTTGATCATGACATTCTACTACAGAGACTGGAACATTGTGTTGGCATAAAAGGAACCGCACTAAACTGGTTCAAGTCCTATTTATCTGAGCGATCTCAATTTGTATGTGTTAACGATAAATCCTCCATGACAGCCAAAGTCAGTCTTGGAGTTCTGTACTTGGACCGATTCTATTCACCTTATATATGCTTCCTTTGGGCAATATTATAAGGAACCACTCTATAAACTTTCATTGTTATGCGGATGATACCCAATTATATCTATCAATTAAACCAGACGAAACCAATCAATTGGCTAAACTTCAAGCCTTAAGGACATAAAAACTTGGATGTCTAGCAACTTATTGATGTTAAACACAGACAAAACTGAAGTTATTATACCTGGCCCTAAACGCCTCAGAAACGCATTTTCTAATGACATAGAAGCTCTGGATGGCATTAACTTTGGCCTCCAGCACCACCGTAAGGAATCTTGGCGTCATCTTTGATCAGGATCTGTCTTTTAACTCCCACATAAAACAAATCTCAAGGACTGCCTTCTTTCATCTACATAACATTGCAAAAATAAGACACGTCCTGTCTCAAAATGATGCAGAAAAACTAGTCCATGCATTTGTTACTTCAAGGCTGGATTACTGCAACTCATTACAAAGCAATTAATGGTCAGGCTCCAGCATATCTTAAAGATCTCATAGTACCTTATAAACCAACTAGAGCATTGCGCTCCCAGACAGCAGGGGTACTTGTAGTTCTTAGAGTCTCTAAGAGTACAATGGGAGCCAGAGCCTTCAGCTATCAAGCTCCTCTCCAGTGGAACCAGCTTCCAGTTTGTGTTCGGGAGGCAGACACCCTCTCCACATTTAGGAGTAGGCTAAAGACTTTCCTTTTTGATAAAGCTTATAGTTAGGGCTGGCTCAGGTTTGCCTTGGATCAGCCCCTAGTTATGCTGCTATAGGCTTAGACTGCCAGGGGACACCTCCCTGCTCTCCTCCTTCTCTTCCTCTCTCCTCCCCTCCCTCTCTCTTCTTCTTCCTCTCTATCTGTATGCATTATGTAAATGTAGTTACTAACTCATCATCCGGGGCATCATCCCCGGAGTTTCTGTGTCTCTCATGTGGCAGGTTGCCACTGATAAAGTTTACATCAGGATCAGGAATCGTGGCTGCGCCTGCTGCCCTGGACACCGGGAAGCCTTTTTGACATTTTCCTGGATTCATCCATACTTTCTCTTTTCTAATTTCTGTCAAATGTTGTATTTGTACTATGTTGTTTATCCTGTACACACAACATCTATTGCACGTCTGTCCGTCCTGGGAGAGGGATTATGGGGTTTCTTTTAGGAAGTTTTTCCTTGTGCGATGCAAGGGTCTAAGGACAGAGGGTGTCGTAACCTGTACAGTCTGTAAAGCACACAGAGACAAATGTATAATTTGTGATATTGGGCTATATAAATAAATTTGATTTGATTTGATTTGTAGAGGGGGCCATCTTTGTCACTTACAATCAATGTAAAGATACTCCAGCCCAGTGAGAGTCTGCTGTGTAGGGGCCTTGTATAGGATATACCTGACAAAACTTCAATTTAAGGAAGAGTAATAAGCTGCTCTGGCATTACGGAGATTTGTTTTAGTTTGCGGATTTTTTAATTAAGCCATGGAGCTTTCTTTTTCTGTTTTATGGTCTTCTTCTTTAGAGGAGCGACAGAGTCGAGTGTTGTCTTGTCTATCAAATGTTTTTATTTTATTTTTTAAATGTATATTTTGCTCATCGTTTTTACTCTGTAGCACTTTGAGTTTTGTTTACGCAAATGAAAAGTGCGCTTATAAATAAAATGTATTATTATTATTCGCAGTGAGGCTGCAGCGCTATCAACAAGATGATTAATTTGGGAGGGACTAAAGTTAGCATTGGAGTCCTCCGTTATATTGATATTGATGGAATCACTTCCTTAAATTTAGTCACAGCACTTTCAGCACTTTTTAGGATATTTTGCCTACTGGCTTGTAGTCCAGTAACAGGACTTCAAAAGTTATAAAAAAAATGGTCCGATAAAAGAGGATTATGTGGACACACTGATAAACTTTCAATTTCAACACCATATCCCAGAACAAGGTCCAGAGTGTGGTTTAGACAGTGAGTTGGTTCATGTACATTCTGACTGAACCCAATTGAATCTAATATTGAGATAAATGCATTATTAAGGCTGTCACTATCAACATCCACATGAATATTAAAGTCACCTACAATAATTACTTTATCTTTTTTAAGGACTAAACTTGATAAATATTCTGAGAATTCAGATAGAAATTCAGAATACGGACTAGGAGTAGGAGGAGGAGACACAGTAACAAATAAAATTGGCTTTATTGTTTTCCATGTTGGGTTTGAGAGCGTAAGAACAAGGCTTTCAAAAGAGTTATAGTTTAGTTTAGGTTTAGGATTGATCAAGAGGTTTGAGTCAAATATGGCCGCAAGTCCACCTCCTCGGCCAGTGCCTCGGGGAATGTGAGTATTAATATGACCAGGTGGAGTGGATTCATTTAGATTGACATATTCTTCATGTCTCAGCCAGGTTTCAGTGAGACACAATAAATCAATCTTATTATCTGATATTAAATCATTTACCAATCCAGCTTTCGTTGATAAAGATCTGATGTTTAAGAGCCCACATTTAATTTTTTGATTTAGTTGCACTTTTGCAGCGGTGGTGTTTATTTTAATTAGGTTTTCATGTATAACTCCTCTTCTGTTAACCATAGATTTGATTAATTTCAGTGGTCGTGGGGCAGACACAGTCACTATGGGGATTTAAGTGGGTTACTTCCCGGAAAGAAGCACAGAGAAGTGTGTAAGGCTGCAACTCTGTCTCCTGGTCTCAACTCTGGGTTGTCATGGATTAGGTCCACTAATAAACGTTGTAATATTATTGGATATGAGATCTGCTCCATCCAAAGTAGGATGGATGCCATCACTCCTAATCAGACCAGGTCTTCCCCAGAAAGTCCGCCAATTGTCTACGAAGCCCACATCATTATGTGGACACCACCATGAGAGCCAGCGATGGAATGATGACATGCGGCTAAACATGTCATCATTCAAAAGATTTGGCAGAGGATCAGAGAAAACTACGGAGTCAGACATTGTTTTGGCACACCGACTCCACATTAACTTTAGTACACTCCGATTGACGCAATCGCGTGTCATTACCGCCGACGTGAATAACAATCTTACTGTATTTACGTTTAGCCTTAGCCAGCAGTTTCAAATGTGCTTCTATGTTGCCCGCCCTGGCCCCCGGAATGCATGTGACTGTCGTCGCTTCTCAGCTGGTGTGTCACTGAACTATAAGTGCATCAAGGATCCTAACGACATCCTGGCAAACACCCTACAGCCCCTCTTTACTCCAATCAGATCGATGATGAGAATCAGAATATTTGAGAATCAGGAAGGGAAGGTAAATCCAACACACACACATTCACCTCTGATAAATACTTTGGAAGTCCCAAGACCATTTGCAAGGTCAGTATTTAAACTGTTTCATGTCACAATGGCAGAATGTTGTAGTTGATTCCAATACCAGTACATCCAATACATTTTTGCTAAATAGGGCTTGAACACTGTGGTGTGGGGTGTGATTAGGGCGGCGTCTGCTGGTGGAGAGGTGGGAGTGTCTCAGCCGGGGATCAGACAGCTGCACAGAATCAGGTAATCACACAATATAAGCACGGTGGTTATCTGGTTCTGGTCTCTTGCAGTAGGCTAGGTCGAAAAAGAGCGGTGGAGCGGACCGTGTGTGTGAGAGAGAGAGAGAGAGAGAGAGAGAGAGAGAGAGAGAGAGAGAGAGAGAGAGAGAGAGAGAGAGAGAGAGAGAGAGAGAGAGAGAGAGAGAGAGGAGAGAGAGAGAGAGAGAGAGAGAGAGAGAGAGAGAGAGAGAGAGAGAGAGAGAGAGATACACTTTATTGATCCCGAGAGAAATTTACTACATTTATTTTAAAGCTTTGTTTCTTACAGATTTAGACTATTAATACAAAATATATATCAACTAATAAATGATGATATATTATTGTGAATTAGCTTTCCTGCAGTATATAAAGTATTTTAAATGAGCTCCACTTTTACCAGCTGCAACATTCAAGTGATGAACACGTTAACAAAGTAATTATAATACAATCATATAATATATATTATTCAGCAGATTGAGTACTTTTATTGTTGGTACTTTAAGTATATTTTGATGCTAATCCTTTTGTACTTTTACTTAAATTAAATTACATTTTATAATTGAAGGAATTCATAACCATATATGTAACTTTAGTTTACCGTTCTGTAGAGCTGCGATGTTTAATCTGTCGACAGTTTGAAAGAATTTGCATTTTTGACCAAATATTAAGATGTTCTTTGCTCAGCTCCAGTATACGCCTGAGGATTTGAACATTGGCAGTTTACTTTTTCATCTAATCATTTGTATTCTTTTTATTAATTTATAACCATTGATCATTTTCATTATATTAAAGCAAGAAGACTGAAAGACAGCAGTTTCTTCACCTTTTGGACATCATCCACCTTTGCATCTGAGGTTTCTCCATCAACACTCAGGTAAGGCCCCTTGTGTGAGAGATGTTAGGACAGGAGGCAAAGGAAGCTTTCTGTCAGATACTGACGTTTCTCTAGGAGGAGCGAGACCTTTTCTAACACAAAATAATACCCACTGATGATGCTGCTATTGAATCTACTGATGATGGTGTCGTTTTCTTTGCTGTAAATAATGGTGTGATGCAAGGTGAGCCAGTCAATAATTACTCCTGATACCATTAAGGCCTTCACTATTGGTCTAATTCCCTCAGGCGCTTCTTGTTTAAACGGATATCTCTAATATGGTCTGATGCAAATGTCTTTTAACAATTATCTGAACGTATTCTACCATTAGCTGGTTTTACTGTGATTGTTTTATTTTATGCTCTTTATTCTGATTATTCTGCTCTTATTTCTCTTTATTTTGATTATTTTTCTCTTTATTTTGATTATTTTTCTCTTTATTCTGATTATTTTTCTCTTTATTTTGATTATTTTTCTCTTTATACTGATTATTTTGCGACATTGTTCTGTTCTAGTCACTGCTCTGTCTACTAAAAACTCCCATTCTACTCTTCTTCTGGGGTTCTGGTAATTGGTTTCACTGCTTTCGTCATAAATATCTCTGCTACAGGGCGCTGCCCCCAGTGGCTCCCCGCTCTTTTTCTTTTTCTAAAACTACTGTCGAATGAATCATGTGAGTTTTGACATCTTGCAGAGGGGCTGTCTGCCAATCAACTAAATGTCCATGTTTTAACATGATTGGACACAGGGAGTGCAGATCCATTTAACCTATTCATTCTCTACTGTTGCATATAAGTGTATGGCAATATTCCTCTTACACATGTTTCTAGTTCTACTGTATTTAATCAATAAGTGCTTACTAGGCCTCGTATGCTTCTCTCAAACCCTCCTACATCTTGCTGTGGATGTTGATTCCATGCATTGATATTTCTGTATAACCCTCCCACACTTTGTACAAAATCACTAACTTTGGCCAATCAGTCGTTATGGAATTCACCCGAGTGACTGATCCTTTGAATATTTGTACAGAAGCTTGTGTTATCACCGTAAGGTTTCCACTTCTGATCCAATATTTTGACACCAAAGTTTTAAAACACACTGCGTAGAATCACTCTTTGAACTCTCAACAACTTTTTCATCACTTTCTTATTCACCCATTTCACATATATTTACACACCATGGTCCTCTCTTCAAACACTCAAAATTCCACTATCACTCCCGCCTATCATTACACTATAGACTATGGTGGTACATCAAGGCGTGCTACCCGAGCCACTGGACTCAATCCAGACCTCTCTGGGTGGATTGTCAATGAATCTTTACACTATCAACCGAGCTTCTCCTCGTACCTCTCAAATGATTTATTTATTTATATACACGTCGGGCGGCACCAAGGGCCTCCCGGAGTTCACTCAACTAGTTTCTCATTCAAACCGACATACAAGTCACGTATATATCATCATTATTCAATTATTTATTGTACTTAAATATGTTATTTATGTTTTGTTACAGATAACGACTCTCCGCTGACACTCGTATTCTATTTTCCCATGTAATCTATGCAGATTTTGATATCAAAAGGCTCTGCCTACCTTTACTCAATATGCGCAGAACAAGTGTCGGGAGGTGAGTAGGAATCCTCCGGTCCAATCTCCAGGTACTTCTCCACACCCAATCACGTCGGAGTCACCATCTGTTCAGGAAACACAAGTTTATTTAAAGTATGTAGGCTATTACTTGTACAGACATGTTTATAAGATTTATGTATTTTATTTATTCATCAATTTATTTGATGATGGATGAGTTGTGTGGCTTTTGTTTCCCCCGACGAGTAGCCTACTTCCTTGCGATGGCAGAATCGGGAAACGTGTCCGCTACACTGCGACTGAAATCATCGCAGAAGCTGAAGGCGACATTATTTTTGACACAAAGCATCGACATCTTTCCCTCAGCTTTGGTCACTTGGTCTGCCTCCGACACAGTTCTTGTCACACATGAAGTCATTGACAGTGTATGTGTTTGTGTCTCTTCGCGTGCTTGTGCTTGTGCTTGGTCGATGTTTCATGCTGGCGAACATCGCTTATTCCGCCGTGTGTGATGCTAACATCTGAATGGCACACTTTACAAAAAACACGAGTTTGTCCGACTCTGCTTTTTATTAAATAAGGGAAGGTCTCCTCTCATTCGGCGAGGTACTTGCATAAAGTTTTAACTTTTTTGGCAGGTACAGCTGCGTCTCCATCTATCTCCCGTTCACTGTGACTCTCATCCACATTTTTTCGTCTTCTTCTTCTGTGTTATTGTTCCTGTGTTTACTGGCGGATAATGTTTTTCAGCTAAAGTTAAACATAATACTGCCACCTGCTCTACCGGAGGCCACTTTACCACTGTACACTTTTTTTAATTAGGCCTATTTGTATTTAAAGGTTAAAAATACGGGATGATTATGGGAAAATATTTAAACGGGAGGACAGCGGGACAGAAGGAAAAATACGGGATAATCCCGGGAAAAGCGGGAGGGTTGACAGGTATGCACCATTTTAATGCTTAACGTAGCCACAGCCAGGCTTAATAATTCACAGTATTTATTTACTGATATATTTAACAGTCTCGTGGTTAATTGAATATTGATAGTGTGGAATCAGCACTATTTCAATGTCAAATTTAAGTCTCACTATCAAGTATCATGATACTAAACTTGGTATTGGTATTGTGACAACTCTAACACACACTATTTTACTGAAGCCACTTGGGGTTGGGTAAAACTGAGAAATAAACGTACATTGCCATTAGAAACAATAATAAACATTCATCGCACTCAGACAGAGATTTAACACGCTATCCAAGACATAGTGAGCTCCTCCATTACAAACTCGTGCAAAACATTCCGTTCATATATTCCCTGCATATACTCTTCATTAACAGAAATATTATTTACAAATGAGTGTACAGACCGACAATGTCTTCAAAGACCAACTTAAAGTTGGAGAAATAGTAAAACTTCACAGTTTCTAATCAAAACAATAGCGGCTGCAGACCATGATGACATCATCACACGAGGACAGATAACCAAAACCTGTTGCAGAGATTTATTATTGCCAGAAGATGGAGCCAGATAAGCAGTTTTAAAAAGAGTAGTTACGGAACCACACACACACACACACACACACACACACACACACACACACACACACACACACACACACACACACACACAGTTTTTTTATTGTCTCTTGGGGCACAGAGCTTGCATCTCTTCTTTTTCTGCCCCTGTCCTTATTGGGGGAGTGGGGCCAGGGCCGTGGCTGGGGCTTGCAGACTCCTAACCGTTTGACCGATAAACTCCTGCTAGAATCAACAGACCTATGTATGCTTGGAGGACTACCTGGTCCAATGCTCTCCCCGTGTCCCCAAACACACGCCTCCCCTCCAGGTTAGTCATCTCCACTATAACTTCCTCAATGGACTTTGGTAAAAAGAGTTGGAAGCTGGACATGATGTCATCCACACGAGATGTTGCAAACCGTGTTGGCCCTGGCGTCATCCTTACAATGTTTTCCACTCTCACTCTGCCTCCTCTGTCCTGGGAGGATGAATACCAGAGCAAGTTACCACCCTTGGACTGGAATGTCACCTCAGGTGCCGGTTCTTCAGGTGCCTCTTCTTCAGGTGCCTCTTCTTCAGGTGCCTCTTCTTCAGATGCCTCTTCTTCAGGTGCCTCTTCTTCAGGTGCCTCTTCTTCAGGTGCCTCTTCTTCAGGTGCCTCTTCTTCAGTTGCATCTTCCCCAGGGGCCTCTTTCTCAGGGGCCTCTTCCTCGCCATCTGTTGACTGGTCAGACTCACAAAGGTCTTGATCAAAGTCAGGATCGATGTTGTCTTCCATTTCTGAGACATCCTCCTTTATTTCTGGGTCAACTTCAACTTCATCTGGTTCAAAGATTTGGTCAAGAACCTCTCTGACAGATATTCAGTGGCCTACTCATTGTGCTCACAGAGTGAAATGAGAGCAAGGTACAAATAAGTGTGTGTGTGTGTGTGTGTGTGTGTGTGTGTGTGTGTGTGTGTGTGTGTGTGTGTGTGTGTGTGTGTGTGTGTGTGTGTGTGCGCTATCTGTTGGATGAAATTAATCTAGGGTTACCCATTAATTTCTTATGCCGGTCAATTTTGACCGGGAACACCACGGATGTAACAAAGTTGACTGAACCCCTTCCAAATTCAATGAAAGTGGTGATCAGAAATTGTATATGTTCAAATGTCTACTGTGGAGGATATCATAAGGACTTGAAGCAATCAGATGTAAAACAAAATATTTATGATTGATGAAAGTAGTAAATCGGTCAGATTTGACCCGAACACAATAGGAGGGTTAAGCAAACACCTCCGATATGCTTTTTAACAGAAGATAAAGGCAACACACACACACACACACACACACACACACACACACACACACACACACACACACACACACACACACACTAAGCCAGTGGGTCCTCATCTGTTACGTTGATGCTGTTCCAAAGAACTATGGAAAGTCCTTAAAGACATGTGTGGGCTCACCAGGGAAATATAACACTAAATACTGTAATGTTGGAATAGATATAGACAATACCATGTCCTTTGATAAACAGAAGATATCGGGACACTTCAATACACCCATTGCAGCAAGTCTGGTTTCTAATATAAGTAAAAAAGTTACTCCTGACTCATTTGAGATGAGTCCTGTCTCAGTAACAAAAGTAATGACAATACTCTCCTCATTATGTACAAACAAAGCAACTGGCCTGGATCTTATTCCAGCCAGATTCCTGAGAGATAGTGTCAGTTTCACCTGTGGGGTCATTACTCATATTCTGAATGAGTGGTGGTGATGGCCTCGTGGTCTAGTGGTACGGCTTCCAAATACAACACCAGATGGTTGTGAGTTCAGGGTCTCCACCATTGTGCCCCTGAGCAAGGTACTTAACCCAGAGTGGAACTGTACTTAGTTCACTGGAAGTCGATCTGGATAAGGGCGTCTGCTAAATGACCTGTAATGTAATGAATCTGTCATTAAAGCAGGGAAAGGTTCCAAGTCACACAAGAAAGGCAAGAGTTCTTCCCCTATTAAAGGCCCTGTCACACAGTGCCGTATGGCAGAAACGTATGCTGCACATATGACAATGAGCATATATGAATGTATACAGAGCCTACTGATAGCGTATCACGACGTGAAAGGCAAGTAGAAATGTACTTACAGTCTGAATGAACAAAATAAATCTGTATATGATCATCTTTATGTTAGCTGGAGGCACAGTGGGATAAAGTTGAACAATGCATCTCAAGTGTAAAAAACAGAAGTGAATCAAACACTAGTAATTCAATGATAATGTTTTATACTGTTATACACTGAGAAATATAAGAAGTACATTTGTCACAGTTAAATGGCATACAGTACCCTTAACATGCTCAGGTGCACATATGCAATCATGCATGGTGGTGCAAAGGACTAATTCTAGAAGCAATTAATCAATTACATTGGCATGTCACATTTTCAGTTCATCTTGCTTCAATGAATCATATACTTACAATGTTATTAAGTGCTAAGATAGCATGGCATGTCCCATCTTTGTGCATGAACAGTGAGCGCTGTTTGGTTAGTGACTTTTTATAATCTGGACCCTTGCTCTCTGAAGGGATCATCAGTACAGTTCAGGTGCTCATACGACAGCCAGGCGGGAAAGCAAGAATGATGGTTTAGAGGGGAAGTCAAAGACGGCAGGCTGAAAACGCACCAAACTCTCAAGTCTGCCTTCATATCGAAATCATGTTAAATATCTCGGTGACCAAGAGCACAATTCAAGCTTAGAGCTTCATGACATACAGGACAATGACACTGGATGTTATATATATATATATCTATCTATCTATCTATCTATCTATCTATCTATCTATCTATCTATCTATCTATCTATCTATCTATCTATCTATCTATCTATCTATCTATCTATCTATCTGTCTTGTTTTTTATGTTTTCTATATCCATTAAATCAATCAATCAATGTAGAGCTCTAAAAGTCACCACAAGTATCTTGAACTGGATTCGTTATTTAATGTGTAGTCAGTGAATAAACAGGTGTTACAAGACATCTTTTCCAGGACCTGGTTTAAAGGCCATTCAACAGCTTCTGGACCACATTTTAGTGATTGATGGACGTGAAAGGCAAGTAGAAATGGAGTTACAGTCTGATGAACAAAATAAATCTGTAATTGATCATCTTTATGTTAGCTGGAGGCACAGTGGGATAAAGTTGAACAATGCATCTCAAGTGTAAAAAACAGAAGTGAATCAAACACTTCATGCTGCTCAAGAGTCAATGCCGGGTCAAAAGTGACATTTATATTTCTGATGGTAGATTTACCAGATGATGAAATAGAAGCATCTGAAAACTTTAATAATACATCTTTAGGAAGAATAAGGAAATGCATCAGCATCCCAAGCATCACCGTAACATCATCTTCCACACCAATGATATTAAATTATACACCACAAAACCTGCATCTTCCCTTCTTAATGTCCGTAATGTGATCACTAATTAAAGCAACTCTTCTGTCTACTCCCTATTCTCATTTTAAACTTATAAAAAGGATGAATTGAAGACTTCAGTTTATATTTTATCAAAATATTTCTTAAAATGAACCTGTCAGAGCAGAATCAGTTTTATGTTATGAAACCTTTCACCCATTATGTAGTGAAACATTTAAATAGTCAATGCTCTCAGCACTGAGAGGAAACAGCATGATATGTTGAGGACAGCTACACTTCACTGACTCTGTGTGTTTGCATACGTGTCCTGCCTCTCTGCTCCCAGCCGTTAAGAGATCAGAGTTGATCGGTGGCTGTCCAGGCCTTTCAGAGACACTGACACGCCGGCAGCACAATGATGATGTCACTGATTCTACTGCTGGTCACCCTGGGGCTCCTTGTTCAGGGTGAGACTCTCTTGTGAAAACTTTGCTTCAGGACGCTACCAGGTTCACCAACATGATGATCTGCTATGATGGAGAAACACTGAAACAAGCAGCATTTACCTTCTTCCATCTCTTCTCCATGTTAAAGAATGATGCTCTTCTGTGTGGATGTTGATCTTCTTTCTCCAAACTGGATTTGTCTCAATAACCCTTCTGCTGTTTTCATGTTTTCCAGATTCATCAGGAGATATCATCCTGACTCAGTCTCCTGCATCTCAGTCTGTTGTTCAGGTCAGACTGTCTCTATCAGATGTAAAGCCAGTTCAAGTTGTCCTGTTAACATACCTTCACTGGTACCTCCAGGAAACCTGATGAACCTCCCCAAACTCTTGATTTATATGCTACTAATCGTCAGTCTGGAGTTTACAGGTCGTTTTAGTGGAAGTGGATCTGGGACTGCCTTCACTCTGAGCAATCAGTGGCAGTTCAGACTGAAGATGCAGGAGATTATTACTGTCAGCAGGGTAACAGTTAGACCGTTCACACAGTGGGTTTGGATAAACGTCGCTACAAAAACCTCCTCAGCTGGAGAGGAACTGATCCGACTCAACAGCTGCAATAGAAACTAAAAAACTAGAGGATTGATTTACATATATTTTTCTTTGTCATTTACCACAATAACATTTTCATCTTGCATACATTTTGTAATCTTTCTGTTAAATATAGTAGTTTGAGTAAATATGCAGTTTACACAATGTCAGAACTGTATGCAATTTAGCTCTTATAACTTATATTATTACTATCATTATAACACATAATCAATTAATCAATGGAGATTTAGATTAGAATGTTAATAAATGCTAAATTTGTACGTTTAGTGTTTGCTTAAAAAATGCCATAAACTTTATATTATCATACTCAGAATTTTGGCTCTTAACAAAACGTAATTCATTCCTTGTTGTTAGAAATTGTGTTCCATTGTATCATTTATCATCGATTTATTCTATTACACTTACACAGTATCGATGATACTTTACAATTTCTCACTCTAATATTCTTAGTGTCTTGTAGTAAACCCTTAGAGACACATTTAGACCCATTGTTGTCTTTTTTAGGGAGTTGAGAGACACACACACACACACACACACACACACACACACACACACACACCACACACACACACACACACACAGACACAGACACACAGTAGTTGGTTAAAACACATAATTCACTGCATGGTTTATGAAAATGGGAATATCCTTCAATACAGATATAATTACAAATGTTGATTAGATATAGATGATTTGTTTCTCCACTAACCTTTTCATTTACATTGAATCCCTGTCTGGTTCTTTGGGATATGCATCAGCATCTCTGACATCATTTCATTCACACCATCAGAAAGTCAGCTTGTATGCCTGTGACATGCTGTAATAGTCTCAACATCCTCCTCTTCCCTTCTCTCAGTCATTAATCAGATCAGAAGTTAAAGCAGGGTATCTGGATACTATCACTCCCTTTTTAAATGTATAGCTAACTCCAGTTTATTGAGGACACACATGCTGTTGTTGCTGTAACCACCGATGAACATTCATCAAAACAAGTTCAAAGACACAAACATGATCTTGATGGTAATCAGATTACTTTCTCCAGTCATATCCCATTATAATCTCAAATTCTTCTCTGATTTTTCCAAAGAGTCAAAAGCAGCTACCGTGGAAATGTACATAAGAACAATTATTATTTTGCATGGTCATAAAGCGTATGTAAAAACACATTTTCTCTTACATGTAACTGAAATCCACAAAAAAGACTGAAAGTTCATTCTTGACCTTGGAAACAGCAAAACAATCTCTCCACAACCTCCATCCACTAACTGTTGTTGAGCTTTCATTCATATCACATGATCTTCCTCAGCAGATGGAGTCGCCCAGTTATTGAAATGCAGATGTTAAATGTCCCGTTCCTCTGAGCATTATTGGGACTTCACTTCTGATGCTGTTTATCAATGGATCCCTGTCCCTCCCTAAAAAAGACAACAATGGGTCTAAATGTGTCTCTAAGGGTTTACTACAAGACACTAAGAATATTAGAGTGAGAAATTGTAAAGTATCATCGATACTGTGTAAGTGTAATAGAATAAATCGATGATAAAATGATACAATGGAACACAATTTCTAACAACAAGGAATGAATTACGTTTTGTTAAGAGCCAAAATTCTGAGTTTGATAATATAAAGTTTATGGCATTTTTTAAGCAAACACTAAACGTACAAATTTAGCATTTATTAAACATTCTAATCTAAATCTCCATTGATTAATTGATTATGTGTTATAATGATAGTAATAATATAATGTTATAAGAGCTAAATTCATACAGTTCTGACATTGTGTAAACTCATATTTACTCAAAACTACTATATTTAACAGAAATATACAAAATGTATTCAAGATGAAAATGTTATTGTGGTATGACAAAGAAAAATATATGTTAATCAATCCTCTAGTTTTTAGTTTCTATGCAGCTGTTGAGTCGGATCAGTTCCTCTCCAGCTGAGGAGGTTTTTGTACGACGTTGTATCACTGTGTGAACGGGATGCTGTTACTCTGCTGACAGTAATAATCTCCTGCATCTTCAGTCTGAACTCCACTGATGCTCAGAGTGAAGGCAGTCCCAGATCCTCTTCCACTAAAACGACCTGAAACTCCAGACTGACGATTAGTAGCATAATAAATCAAGAGTTTGGGAGGTTCATCAGGTTTCTGGAGGTACCAGTTAAGGTATGTACTGGCAGTTGAACTGGCTTTACATCTGATAGAGACAGTCTGACCTGGAACAACAGACTGAGATGCAGGAGACTGAGTCAGGATGATATCTCCTGATGAATCTGGAAAACATGAAAACAGCAGAAGGGTTATTGAGACAAATCCAGTTTGGAGAAAGAAGATCAACATCCACACAGAAGAGCATCATTTCTTTAACATGGAGAAGAGATGGAAGAAGGTAAATGCTGCTTGTTTCAGTGTTTCTCCATCATAGCAGATCATCATGTTGGTGAACCTGGTAGCGTCCTGAAGCAAAGTTTTCACAAGAGAGTCTCACCCTGAACAAGGAGCCCCAGGGTGACCAGCAGTAGAATCAGTGACATCATCATTGTGCTGCCGGCGTGTCAGTGTCTCTGAAAGGCCTGGACAGCCACCGATCAACTCTGATCTCTTAACGGCTGGGAGCAGAGAGGCAGGACACGTATGCAAACACACAGAGTCAGTGAAGTGTAGCTGTCCTCAACATATCATGCTGTTTCCTCTCAGTGCTGAGAGCATTGACTATTTAAATGTTTCACTACATAATGGGTGAAAGGTTTCATAACATAAAACTGATTCTGCTCTGACAGGTTCATTTTAAGAATTATTTTGATAACATATAAACTGAAGTCTTCAATTCATCCTTTTTATAAGTTTAAAATGAGAATAGGGAGTAGACAGAAGAGTTGCTTTAATTAGTGATCACATTACGGACATTAAGAAGGGAAGATGCAGGTTTTGTGGTGTATAATTTAATATCATTGGTGTGGAAGATGATGTTACGGTGATGCTTGGGATGCTGATGCATTTCCTTATTCTTCCTAAAGATGTATTATTAAGTTTTCAGATGCTTCTCTTTCATCATCTGGTAAATCTACCATCAGAAATATAAATGTCACTTTGACCCGGCATTGACTCTTGAGCAGCATGAAGTGTTTGATTCACTTCTGTTTTTTACACTTGAGATGCATTGTTCAACTTATCCCACTGTGCCTCCAGCTAACATAAAGATGATCATTTACAGATTTATTTTGTTCATCAGACTGTAACTCCATTTCTACTTGCCTTTCACGTCCATCAATCACTAAAATGTGGTCCAGAAGCTGTTGAATGGCCTTTAAACCAGGTCCTGGAAAAGATGTCTTGTAACACCTGTTTATTCACTGACTACACATTAAATAACGAATCCAGTTCAAGATACTTTTGGTGACTTTTAGAGCTCTACATTGATTGATTGATTTTATGGATATAGAAAACATAAAAAAACAAGATAGATAGAGATAGAGATAGAGATAGAGATAGAGATAGATAGATAGATAGATAGATAGAGATAGAGATAGAGATAAAATAGAGATAGAGATAGATAGATAGATAGATAGATAGATAGATAGATAGATAGATAGATAGATAGATAGATAGATAGATAGATAGATAGATAGATAACATCCAGTGTCATTGTCCTGTATGTCATGAAGCTCTAAGCTTGAATTGTGCTCTTGGTCACCGAGATATTTAACATGATTTCGATATGAAGGCAGACTTGAGAGTTTGGTGCGTTTTCCGCCTGCCGTCTTTGACTTCCCCTCTAAACCATCATTCTTGCTTTCCCGCCTGGCTGTCGTATGAGCACCTGAACTGTACTGATGATCCCTTCAGAGAGCAAGGGTCCAGATTATAAAAAGTCACTAACCAAACAGCGCTCACTGTTCATGCACAAAGATGGGACATGCCATGCTATCTTAGCACTTAATAACATTGTAAGTATATGATTCATTGAAGCAAGATGAACTGAAAATGTGACATGCCAATGTAATTGATTAATTGCTTCTAGAATTAGTCCTTTGCACCACCATGCATGATTGCATATGTGCACCTGAGCATGTTAAGGGTACTGTATGCCATTTAACTGTGACAAATGTACTTTTTATATTTCTCAGTGTATAACAATAGAAAACATTATAATTGAATTACTAGTGTTTGATTCACTTCTGTTTTTTACACTTGAGATGCATTGTTCAACTTTATCCCACTGTGCCTCCATTTAACATAAAGATGATCATATACAGATTTATTTTGTTCATTCAGACTGTAACTCCATTTCTACTTGCCTTTCACGTCATGATACGCTATCAGTAGGCTCTGTATACGTTCATATATGCTCATTGTCATATGTGCAGCATACGTTTCTGCCATACGGCACTGTGTGACAGGGCCTTTAATAGGGGAAGAACTCTTGCCTTTCTTGTGTGACTTGGAACCTTTCCCTGCTTTAATAACAGATTCATTACATTACAGGTCATTTAGCAGACGCCCTTATCCAGAGCGACTTCCAGTGAACTAAGTACAGTTCCACTCTGGGTTAAGTACCTTGCTCAGGGGCACAATGGTGGGGACCCTGAACTCTCAACCATCTGGTGTTGTATTTGGAAGCCGTACCACTAGACCACGAGGCCATCACCACCACTCATTCAGAATATGAGTAATGACCCCACAGGTGAAACTGACACTATCTCTCAGGAATCTGGCTGGAATAAGATCCAGGCCAGTTGCTTTGTTTGTACATAATGAGGAAAGTATTGTCATTACTTTTGTTACTGAGACAGGACTCATCTCAAATGAGTCAGGAGTAACTTTTTTACTTATATTAGAAACCAGACTTGCTGCAATGGGTGTATTGAAGTGTCCCGATATCTTCTGTTTATCAAAGGACATGGTATTGTCTATATCTATTCCAACATTACATTATTATTATACTATCTTTATATTTAATGTTCTAATTATTGCTTCTATCCTTCATGCCAATGTAATTGCCAGAGGAAGTTTCTCTGATAATTATTATTATTATTATTAACCGGTAGATTTCATAAAACTTAACAAACTGGGGTTTGTTTATGAAACGGGAAGACCAAGAATGGGTAGTGTGACGGCCCCTGCTTAACCTGTCTTGTGTCAGTCACTGTGTTGGATATCTTTAAGGTGTCAGTGGAGCTGATGGCAGCAGTCCGTCTGATCTGGAGCACCTGGGCGCAGCGCATCCCACGACCATAAAAGGCCCAGCATCCGCGATGCTGCGGTCTCTCCCTGCCCGAGCCAGGTTATGTCCTGTTTGCAAATAAATCACTTATATATTTTGGCATTTCGTGTCCTTTTCGTCTGTTTGTTCTGCCCTAGAGCTTGGGTTGTGACAAATTGGGGGCTCCAGGGGGATATTTATGCAAAAGTGAATTTTCAAACGCCCGTACAACAAACTATCATCCGGCTCTGGCACCCCATCGTCCTCACGCGCAACGGACATAGAGCTGACAACCAGAGCCGGGCGCACCCCATCAAAGGCATAAGAGCAAGGACCTGGTCCCCTGGACTAAACACACGGCGTTCTGCGCGACGATCGTATATGTGCTTCATCCTACTCTGAGATAGTTGTAACTTCTCCCTTGCCATTCCACCAGCGACAACCAACCGATGTCTAAAACCATTCACAAAGTCAATCAAATTCTTAGGTGGCTCTGCATCCACCCGCAGCATACATGTTTTATGAAAACCTGGAGCTGCTAGCACAGGGGAAGAGCACAAGAGTGATTTAACATTTTCAAAGGCTTGCTGGCACTCAGATGACCAAATAAATGTTGCCTTGGCCTTCAGCAATTCAGTCAACGAAAAAACCACAGTCGAAAAATTCCTACAGAAACTCCTATAATACCCCACTAAGCCAAAAAACGCTGTAGTTCTTTTTTTGTTGTAGGCTGAGGATATTTAGAAATAGCCATGACTTTAGCCTGGACTGGAGTTGTGACTGTAGCAAAGGGAGTAACCCATTTGAAAGGCCACAGGGGTCCATTGTTGATCTCATGCTTTCAAATATGGCTCTGATACTATTTTTAATGGTACTTCACACTCATTTACATCAACACTGTGCTTATTGTACTGTAAATGCTCTTATTCCTGTCTAATCTTGTACTAATTGTTATGTTTTTGCTGTGAAGCACTTTGGGCTGCAATTCTTGTATGAAAGGTGCTATACAAATAAAGCTTATTATTATATTAGTATTATTATTTAACTCTAGCAGTAGCACTGCACACATTTGTATGAGCATGTGACAAATAAAACCTTTAACTAACCCTAAAGTTTGTTTTGGTTCATCACAAATGAATTCTCATAACTGCAATAATTGTTCTTCTTGATTTTAGTGATCTATCTTTCAAATGCACTCAACACCCTTTATGGATTACTCCTAATGGAGCTTTGAGAATATTTCTGATTAAGTGTTCAACCTACCTGACCTACCGTAGTTGAAACAGTCAGTACAGATGGTTGTGGAGGAACTGAAAAAGGGAACAGAAATAATCTTCAGATTTTAGTTTCTGTAACAGTAAGACTGGTAGTTTCACATGAATCTCATGTGGACCATCTGGAGTTTTAAAGTTGAAGACTTACTTTATGGGGACATCTTCTGGTCCAAAAGTGCCAGTGCACATGTTTAAGGGATAACAGCAGCAGGTCAGCAGTTTGCAAAATGAACCTTTTTATAAGACCCGACTTTGAAATTTGAAAACATTCAAATGTCATAGTAGTGTATTTCCCTTTGATAGAGTGGTGGTTGCAACTCCTCTATACCAGTTTTTTCTCAAACTTTTTCAGACCAAGGACCACTTAACCAATAAAAAAAACTTGGCTCTGTGGATGGTGAGGCCCGTGTTGTGCTTTATGTGAACTTGTTTGAGGACCTGTGCAAACAACCGACATGTTAAATTTGACCCTTGATCACTCTGTAATATTTTGGGGATCCCAAACACGGATATGAACTGGCTGAGGGCCTTGACTACAGATTTATCTTCTCTTCTCCTCCACTTCATGTACATAAAGCTACTGTGTCCTACAGCGCCCTCAGTCGGTTTCTCATTGTAATAACAATGAAAGAAGTATGTAAACCAGTAAAATGGACAATTATTTTTGCAACATTCTGTGATGATAACACGTGTCAAATAGCTCGGTATCAGAAAAGAAACAACAATAATCAACTAAATGAATATCTGTAAAACCATTATTGGCTCTTTTACTAGATAATACCGCTTTAAGTCCAAAACATATGACCTGCACACACATACGCTACTGAAAAAAGTAAATAATTTAATTAAGAATTAAAATAGGCTGAATACATTTTAATACAGGACAAGCTGTATTATAAAAATGTTCTGGTTTTTGTTTTTAAATAGAGAAATAAGTAATATTTTGCCAGTAAAATCAAATTGTTATATATTTAGCATATCAGTATTTGTGGTCATATTCTCAGTCTCATGATAAGAATTTAACAACAAATATTACTTGGACCACTGCAGATGAACATTTAATATCCAGGAATTGACATTATAGAACATCACTGGCTCTCTGTAATCTAGCACATGTTGTAGAGAGAAGTGGAAGATGATGCAATTAATATCTAATGATTTGCTAAAAGTGCTAAATGCCTAGTGGTGGCTGAACCACACCTACAGGTGGCTTCATAGAAGGCATCTGACCTGCATGAATAAGTTTGGTATGAGTGATAATGTTTTATAGAACTCCAGAAATAGCACAAACAATTAAAAAGTACTGATAAAAACAAAAAGCTAAAATGGCTTAAGGAGAGGTTCACCCCCTGCAAGATATGTGCCGGCAATATCTATATATGAATACACATTTATGGTCATGTAACATATAAAAGAGGTTTTCAACATAGCCACAGTCTGTGTCACTTACAAAGAATGGAATTGAATAACCTGTGGTTATTCTGGAGGTACTGTATGTATATTACCTTCTTATTGTTTTTACCAGAATTAAATAGCTTGAGTTACTTAAATTGTTAACCTTTCATAAAGAGTTTGCTTGCCTGAAGTACTGATATACAGGACTGTCTCAGAAAATTAGAATATTGTGATAAAGTTCTTTATTTTCTGTAATGCATTCTGGATTCATTACAAATCAACTGAAATATTGCAAGCCTTTTATTATTTTAATATTGCTGATTATGGCTTACAGCTTAAGAAAAACTCAAAAATCCTATCTCAAAAAATTAGAATAGTTCCTCAGACCAAGTAAAAAAAAAAAAGATTTATAACAGCAAAGAAAAATGAATGAGATGAAAAGAAAATGAATTCCTCATCTCCAGAGCTTTCAGCAGACGGAAGCATGTAGTGCTCTAAAATCTCTTGGTACACAGCTGCATTTACTCTGGCTTGATGAAACAGTGGGACCAACACCAGCAGCTGACATGGCTCCCCAAACCATCGCTGACTGTGGGAACTTCACACTGGATTCAATAGCAACTTGGATTTTGCTCCTCTCCAGCCTTTCTCCAGACTCTGGCGCCTTGACTTCCAAATGAAATACAAAACTTGCTTTCGTCTGAAAAGAGGACTTTGGACCACTCTGCAACTGTCCAGTGCTTCTTTTCCATAGCCCAAGTCAGACGCTTCTTCCGTTGTCTGAGTTCAGAAGTGGCTTGACCATGGGAATACGGCTATTGTAGCCCATTTCCCGGACACGTCTGTGAACAGTGGCTTTTGATACCTGGACTCCAGCTTCAGTCCACTGTCTTTGAAGCTCCCCCAAATTCTGGAAGCAACTCTTCACAATGCTGTTAAGGCTGCGGTCATCTCTCTTGGTTGTGCAGTGTTTCCTGCCACATTTCCCCCTTCCAACAGACTTTTTGTGGATGTGCTTTGAAACTGCACTCTGTGAACAGCTTGCTCTTTGAGACATTTCTTTTTGTGTCTTACCCTCCTGATGGAGGGTGTCAATGATGGTCCTCTGGACAGCAGTCAGATCAGCAGTCTTCCCCATACTTGAGATTTAGTTTACTGAACCAAGCTGAGTGTTTTTCAAGGCTCAGGAGACCCTTGCAGGTGTTTCGAGTTAATTAGACGATTCAAGTGATTCGTTGAACACCCTACTAGTATACTTTTTCATGATATTCTAATATTTAGAGATAGGATATTTGAGTTTTCTTAAGCTGTATGCCATAATCAGCCATATTAAAATAAAAGGCTTGCAATATTTCAGTTGATTTGTAATGAATCCAGAATGTATGACATTTGTTTTTTTAAATTGCATTACAGAAAATAAAGAACTTTATCACAATATTCTAATTTTTCTGAGACAGTCCTGTACAGTTGTACTTGTTTAAACATAATCAGAGTACATGGTTGTTGGTACTCATAGTCCCAGGGGTCGGCAACCTTTACTATCAAAGAGCCATTTTGCCTCCTCTTCCACAAATAAGATGGTCTGGACCGCAAAACATATTTGATAACACAGCTTATAAATGTAATATATAGTTATACTATATTTGTTGCATTTATGAAATGACAGCATGACAAATAAAGGAAACTGTTGAGATAGTATTGCCATTTGTACCTGTTTTAACAAAAGGAAAACACCAAACTCTTTTGAAGGAGGAAGAAACTACAGTGGCATGTTTAGGCCCACTTTGAAAACAAATTAAACAGAACTAAATGTCCGCCTATTTTAGTCCGCCCCATTTTTTGTTGAATCAAATAAAAATTATAATAAAAAATACACAAAACAAAGAAAATACAATAGTATCCCACTTTGAAAAACAGACGTATATCTGCAGCCTAACAGCTACAAAAAAAATGATTGAGAATAGAACTGCGTCTTTGTATGAAGACTATAAATGCAAATGAAAGCATGTTAATCTTTTCTCAAACTTGCCGGCTCCTCCCACCCCTCCCACCTGCTCAGGTGCCCAGGGCATACCACAGTTTGTTGCTTTCCGTGAAAACCTTTCATAAGGCCAAGTTCAGTGGAAACCAATAGAGTTTCCGTTAAAGGTTCCACCAGGAAATATTGAGCTTTTTAAACTATAGACAGCAGACAGACAGAAGATAGTTAGGGCTCAGATTCAGAGACAGACACAGCTTGAATGGGTCAGAAGGGAGTCTTTACTTTTAGGGGCAAACCGGGGCAGGACAAACTTCAAAATCCTCCAGATCACTAACAGGTAAAGTCTGGGCAAAAACAGGATCAACATTATGATATCCGAAAAGCAGCAGCACAAGGTCTCAAGAGCTAAAGATACAAAGGCAGTGAACTAGGAACTCTAGACAGAAGGGCACAAAAACGTACACTTCAATAGACGGCTAAAACTCATCAAACTTGGCCTCCGGCAACCAATCAGACACAGCAATGAACATAGAAACAGGCAGATTATAAAGGCTATCAAACAAGGAACAGGTTGCACCAATGAAACAAATACAGACCAGCACATGACACACAGAGAATGACGTGGCGACCCCCATGGTCAAAAGAGGAACTGCCAGTCCCCAAACCCTGAACAGATAGATGATATATAGATAGATAGATAGATAGATCTATAGGCTAGATAGAAGATAGATAGATAGATAGATCGATCGATAGATCGATAGATCGATCGCATCGCTGTATCGGCTTAGATAGATAGCAGCCTAGATAGATAGATAGATGGCCGTATATAAGTCATTAATGAAGCTCCAGCTGCAACATTCAAGTGAATGAACACATTAACAAAGTCATTATAATACAATCATAAATATATATTATTGTGCAGAGTGAGTACTTTTATTTTGGTACTTTAATATATTTGATGCTAATCCTTTGTACTTTTAACTTAAATTAATTAAAATGTATAATTGTAAGGAATTAAATAACCATATATTAACTTTAAGTTTTCCCACCGTTCCGTAGAGCTGCGATGTTTAATCTGCGACCAGTTTGAAAGAATTTGCATTTTGACCTATATTAAGATGTTCTTTGCTCACTCCATTAATACGCCTGAGGAGAGGCGTTGTAGTCGAGACAGTTTCCTGTTCTTACTTATGAGAACTCATTTTTATTTCAAGGCCTCGTAGCAGATTTACTTTTCATCTAATCATTTTTATTCTTTTATTATTTATAACCATTGATCATTTTCATTATATTAAAGCAAAGAAGACCTGAAAGACAGCAGTTTCTTCACTTTTTGGACATCATCCACCTTTGCATCTGAGGTTTCTCCATCAACACTCAGGTAAGGCCCCTTGTGTGAGAGATTTTGAACATGATGCAATGATCTTTCTGTCGATACTGACGTTCTTCGAGGAGGAGCGAGACCTTTTCTAACACAATAATACCCACTGATGCTGCAGAGCTATTGAATCTCTGATTAGAGACACTTGAAAATGCTTTTCAATCTTGCTCACCTCAGGTGCGCTCTGCTTGCATAAATCCTAAAGTGGATGCCGGAGAACCCCCGTTAAATGACTTAACTTATTTGTAATGCTTAGAAGGTGTTTTCCTGTGTTAATATTTTTTTCATTCACAGTTTCTTGTAACTGCGTTACAATGTAAGACATAATATTCTGTAAATGCAATTGGTGTGTCCTCACTTAAGTCCAGTTAACAACATACGAAAATTTCAAAGGAAATCATTTTCTTCTGATTAAGAAAAAAGAGGTCTCCAGTGCTTTATCCTTCAATGAGAGGGTAAGCCCCTCTCTGCATGTACTAATAATAATATAAATATAATACATAATAATATATAAAGAACATAATAATTATAATAATAATATAATATAATACATAATAATAATAATACTAAAATAACAAGGTTTGTGCGGGTCCGTTAGCCGGGCAGCGGCGTTTTGGATGATTTGAGTCGGTTGGAGCAGTTTTTGGTTTGGAAGGCCGAGAGAACCCATTGCAGTAGTCAATCCATGATGGTCACAAAAGCGTGGACCGAAGACTTCTATACTGGATTGGGACAGGGACGGTTGGGAGTCTGAGAGTTGCTCAGGTTGAAAAAGCAGTGCGGTGATGTTCTTTATTTGGGGTACAAGGAAGGGTGCTTTCCAGAGGTGACACCAAGGCTCGTGACTTGACTGAGAACGGTACGGAGAAGCCATCGATGGAGAAGTTTGGTGCAGTGGAAGTTGTGTTTTTGATACAATGCTTTTTGGAGGCCGATTAGAAGGGCCTCGTTTTGTCACCTATAAGCACTGAGACCTCTTTTTTCTTAATTCAGAAGAAAATTGATTCCTTTGACATTTTCGTTATGCTTGGTTACTGGACTTAATGGCAGGACCCACCAATTGCATTTACAGAATTTCTGTCTTACATTGTAACGCATACAAGAACTGTAATGAAAAATTACCAGGAACACATCTAATGCATTACAAACCTAAGTTAAGTCATTTCAACGTGTGTTCTCAGCATCACTTTAGGATTTATGCAGGCAAATAGCGCACCTGAGTGAGCAAGATGAAAAGCCTTTTTTCCAGTGTCCTAATCCTTAGATTCAATAGCTGCATCATCAGTGGGTATTATTTGTGTGTAGAACATGTCCGCTCCTCCTAGAGAAACGTCATAATCTGACAGAAAGCCTTCCTTTGCCTCCTGTCCTACATCTCCTCCACAATGGGCCCATTACCTGAGTGTTTGATGGAGAAACCTCAGATGCAAAGGGTGGATGATGTCCGAAAAGTGACGAAACTGCTGTCTTTCAGTCTTCTGCTTTAATATAATAAAATGATCAATGGTTTATAAATTATAAAAAATAAAAATTATAGATGAAAAAGTAATCTAGCTACGAGGCTTAAATAAAAACTGAAGTTCTCCATAAGAACAGGAACTGTCCAGACTACACTGCCTCTTCCTCATGCGTATACTGGAGTGAGCAAAGAACATATTAATATATGGTCAAAAATGCAAATTCTTTCAACTGTCGACAGATAAACATCGCAGCTCTAAGAACGGTAACTAAAGTTACATATATGGTTTGAATTCCTTCAATAACCTGTTTAATTGTAATTAATAAAGTACAAAATGAATTAGCATCAAATATCTTAAAGTACCAAAAATAAAAGTCTCACTCTCCAATAATATATATTATATGATTGTATTTAATGACTTTGTTAATGTGTCATCACTTGGAATGTGGTCAAGCTGGAGCTCATTTTAAATGACTTTATATACGGCATCTATCTTATCTATCTATCTATCTATCTATCTATCTATCTATCTATCTATCTATCTATCTATCTATCTATCTATTGTCTATCTATCTATCTATCTAATTATCTATCTATCTATCTATCTATCTATCTATCTATCTTATCTATCTGTCAGGGTTTTTGGACTGCATTCCCTCTTTTGACCATGTGGGTCGCCACCGTTTCATTTCTGTGTGTCATGTGCTTGTCTTTATGTTTCATTGGTTGCACCTGTTCTGTTTGCTAGCCTTTTATAACTGCCTGTTTTCTTCTGTTCATTCTGTGGTCTTGATTGTTGCCGGAGGCCAAGTTTGTGAGTTTGAGCCGTCTCTTGAGGTCCGGGTTTTGTTGCCTTGTCTCCGTTCCTTAGTTCCACTTGCCTTTTTTACTCTTAGCTCTTGAGATCCTTTGCTGCCTGCTTTTTCGGATTATCCTCTGTTTATCCTGTTTTTGCCCAGACTTTACCTGTTAGCTTCGGAGGTATTTTGAGTTTTGTCCTGCCACCTGTTTGCTCTAAAAGTAAAGACTCCTCTTCTGACCCATTCCAAGCCTGGTGTCTGTCTCTGCATCTGAGCCTAATCTATTCTATCTGTCTGTCTGCCTTGTCTATAGTAAAAAAGCTCAATATTTCCTGGAACCTTTAACGGAACTCTATTGTTTCCACTGAACTTGGCCTTCTGAAAGGTTTTTCACGGAAAGCAAACAAACTGTGGTCTGCCATGGGCACCTGAGCAGTGGGAGAGCCGGCAGTTTGAGAAAAGATTAACCTGCTTTCATTTGCATGTTATAGTCCTTCATACAAAGACGCAGTTCATATTCTCCATAATTTTTTAAGCTGTTAGGCTGCAGATATACGTTTGTTTTTCAAAGTGGGATACTATTGTATTTTCTTTGTTTTGTGTATTTTTATATTATATTTTTATTTGATTCAACAAAATGGGAGGACTCAAATAGGCCTGCATAGTTCTGTTTAATTTGTTTCAAAGTGGGCCATAAACATGCCACTGTATTTCTTCCTCCTTCAAAAGAGTTTTGGTGTTTTCCTTTGTTTAAAACAGGTACAAATGGCAATACTATCTCAACAGTTTCCTTTATTGTCATGCTGTCATTTCATAAATGCAAACAAATATAGTATAACTATATATTACATTTATAAGCTGTGTTATCAAATATGTTTTGCGGGTCCAGGACCAATCTATTTGGTGGAAGAGGAGGCAAAATGGCTCTTTTGATAGTAAAGGTTGCCGACCCCTGGACTATGAGTACCAACACCATGTACTCTGATTATGTTTAAACAAGTACAACTGTACAGGACTGTCTCAGAAAATTAGAATATTGTGATAAAGTTCTTTATTTTCTGTAATGCAATTTAAAAAACAAAATGTCATACATTCTGGATTTCATTACAAATCAACTGAAATATTGCAAGCCTTTTATTTAATATGGCTGATTATGGCATACAGCTTAAGAAAACTCAAATATCCTATCTCTAACATATTAAATATCATGAAAAAGTATACTAGTAGGGTGTTCAACGAATCACTTGAATCGTCTAATTAACTCGAAACACCTGCAAGGGTCTCCTGAGCCTTGAAAACACTCAGCTTGGTTCAGTAAACTAAATCTCAAGTATGGGGAAGAACTGCTGATCTGACTGCTGTCCAGAGGACCATCATTGACACCCCTCCATCAGGAGGGTAAGACACAAAAGAAATGTCTCAAAGAGCAAGCTGTTCACAGAGTGCAGTTTCAAAGCACAATCCACAAAAAGTCTGTTGGAAGGGGGAAATGTGGCAGGAAACACTGCACAACCAAGAGAGATGACCGCAGCCTTAACAGCATTGTGAAGAGTTTGCTTCCAGAATTTGGGGGAGCTTCAAAGACAGTGGACTGAAGCTGGAGTCCAGGTATCAAAAGCCACTGTTCACAGACGTGTCCGGGAAATGGGCTACAATAGCGTATTCCCATGGTCAAGCCACTTCTGAACTCAGACAACGGAAGAAGCGTCTGACTTGGGCTATGGAAAAGAAGCACTGGACAGTTGCAGAGTGGTCCAAAGTCCTCTTTTCAGACGAAAGCAAGTTTGTATTTCATTTGGAAGTCAAGGCGCCAGAGTCTGGAGAAAGGCTGGAGAGGAGCAAAATCCAAGTTGCTTGAAATCCAGTGTGAAGTTCCCACAGTCAGCGATGGTTTGGGGAGCCATGTCAGCTGCTGGTGTTGGTCCACTGTTTCATTCAAGCCCAGAGTAAATGCAGCTGTGTACCAAGAGATTTTAGAGCACTACATGCTTCCGTCTGCTGAAAAGCTCTGGAGATGAGGAATTCATTTTCTTTTCATTCATTCATTTTCTTTGCTGTTATAAATCTTTTTTTTTTTACTTGGTCTGAGGAACTATTCTAATTTTTTGAGATAGGATTTTTGAGTTTTCTTAAGCTGTAAGCCATAATCAGCAATATTAAATAATAAAGGCTTGCAATATTTCAGTTGATTTGTAATGAATCCAGAATGCATTACAGAAAATAAAGAACTTTATCACAATATTCTAATTTTCTGAGACAGTCCTGTATATCAGTACTTCAGCAAGCAAACTCTTTATGAAAGGTTAACAATTTAAGTAACTCAAGCTATTTAATTCTGGTAAAACAATAAGAAGGTAATATACATACAGTACCTCCAGAATAAACCACAGGTTATTCAATTCCATTCTTTGTAAGTGACACAGACTGTGGCTATGTTGAAAACCTCTTTTATATGTTACATGACCATAAATGTGTATTCATATATAGATATTGCCGGCACATATCTTGCAGGGGGTGAACCTCTCCTTAAGCCATTTTAGCTTTTTTGTTTTTATCAGTACTTTTTAATTGTTTGTGCTTATTTCTGGAGTTCTATAAAACATTATCACTCATACCAAACTTATTCATGCAGGTCAGATGCCTTCTATGAAGCCACCTGTAGGTGTGGTTCAGCCACCACTAGGCATTTAGCACTTTTAGCAAATCATTAGATATTAATTGCATCATCTTCCACTTCTCTCTACAACATGTGCTAGATTACAGAGAGCCAGTGATGTCTATAATGTCAATTCCTGGATATTAAATGTTCATCTGCAGTGGTCCAAGTAATATTTGTTGTTAAATTCTTATCATGAGACTGAGAATATGACCACAAATACTGATATGCTAAATATATAACAATTTGATTTTACTGGCAAAATATTACTTATTTTCTCTATTTAAAAAACAAAAACCAGAACATTTTTATAATACAGCTTGTCCTGTATTAAAATGTATTCAGCCTATTTTATTCTTAATTTAAATTATTACTTTTTTCAGTAAGCGTATGTGTGTGCAGTCATATGTTTTGGACTTAAAGCGGTTATTATCTAGTAAAAGAGCAATAATGGTTTTACAGATATTCATTTAGTTGATTATTGTTGTTTCTTTCTGATACCGAGCTATTTGACACGTGTTATCATCACAGAATGTTGCAAAAATAATTGTCCATTTTACTGGTTTACATACTTCTTTCATTGTTATTACAATGAGAAACCGACTGAGGGCGCTGTAGGACACAGTAGCTTTATGTACATGAAGTGGAGGAGAAGAGAAGATAAATCTGTAGTCAAGGCCCTCAGCCAGTTCATATCCGTGTTGGGATCCCCAAAATATTACAGAGTGATCAAGGGTCAAATTTAACATGTCGGTTGTTTGCACAGGTCCTCAAACAAGTTCACATAAAGCACAACACGGCCCTCACCATCCACAGAGCCAAGTTTTTTTTATTGGTTAAGTGGTCCTTGGTCTGGAAAAAGTTTGAGAAAAACTGGTATAGAGGAGTTGCAACCACCACTCTATCAAAGGGAAATACACTACTATGACATTTGAATGTTTTCAAATTTCAAAGTCGGGTCTTATAAAAAAGGTTCATTTTGCAAACTGCTGACCTGCTGCTGTTATCCCTTAAACATGTGCACTGGCACTTTGGACCAGAAGATGTCCCCATAAAGTAATGTCTTCAAACTTTAAAACTCCAGATGGTCCACATGAGATTCATGTGAAACTACCAGTCTTACTGTTACAGAAACTAAAATCTGAAGATTATTTCTGTTCCCTTTTTCAGTTCCTCCACAACCATCTGTACTGACTGTTTCAACTACGGTAGGTCAGGTAGGTTGAACACTTAATCAGAAAATATTCTCAAAGCTCCATTAGGAGTAATCCATAAGGGTGTTGAGTGCATTGAAAGATAGATCACTAAATCAAGAAGAACAATTATTGCAAGTTATGAGAATTCAATTTGTGATGAACCCAAAACAAACTTTAGGGTTAGTTAAAGGTTTTATTTGTCACATGCTCATACAAATGTGTGCAGTGCTACTGCTAGAGTTTAATAATAATACTAATTATAATAATAAGCTTTATTGTATAGCACCTTTCATACAGAATTGCGCCCAAATTGCTTCACATCAAAAACATACATTAGTACAATATTAGACAGAATAAGAGTCATTTACAGACAATAAGCACAGTGTTGATGTAAATGAGTGTGGAAGTAACCCATAAAAATAGTATCAGAGCCATATTTTGAAAGCATGAGATCAAACAATGGACCCCTGTGGCCTTTCAAATGGGTTACTCCCTTTGCTACAGTCACAACTCCAGGCCAGTCTAAAGTCATGGCCTATTTCTAATCTCCTCAGCCTACAACAAAAAAGAACTCAGCTGTTGTTGGGCTTAGTGTGTTATTATAAGGATTTCTGTAGAATTTTTTTTCACTGTGTTTTTCTCGTTGACTGATTGCGGAGCCAAGGCAACATTTTATTTTGGTCATCTGGTGCCAGCAAGCCTTTGAAATTTTAATCACTCTTGGCTCTTCCCCTGTGCTATCACCCATGTTATAAAAACATGTATGCTGCGGGTGGATGCAAAGCCACCTAAGAATTTGATTGACTTTGTAATGGTTTAGACATCGGTTGGTGTGTTCGCTGGTGAATGGCAAGGGAGAAGTACAACGTATCTCAGAGTAAGGAGAAGCCAAACTATCGTCCGCGCAGAACGCGTGTGTTTAGTCAGGTGACCAGGTCCTTGCTCTTATGCCTTTGATGGGGTGCGCCCGGCTCGTTTGTCAGCTCTTTCCTTGCCGCGTGAGGACGATGGGGTGCAGAGCCGAGATATTTTGTTGTAGGGCGGGCGTTTGAAAAATTCACTTTTGCATAAATATCCCCCTGGAGCCCCAATTTGTCACAACCCAAGCTCTAGGCCGAACAACAGACGAAAGGACACGAAATGCAAAATAGATAAGTGATTTAGTTTGGCAAACAGGACATAACCCTGGCTCGGGCAGGGAGAGACCCGCAGCATCCGCGGATGCTGGGCCTTTTTTTGATCGTTGGATGCGTCTGCGCCCAGGTGCTCCAGATAATACGGACTGCTGCCATCATCTCCACTGTACACCTTAAAGATATCCAACACAGTGACTGACACAAGACCGTTAAGCAGGGGCCGTCACACTACCATTCTTTGTCTTCCCGGTTCATAAACAACCCAGTTTGTTAATTTTATGAATCTACGTTAATAATAATAATAATAATTATCAGAGAAACTCCTCTGGCATTACATTGGCATGAGGATAGAAGCAATATTAGAAACATTAAATATAAGATAGTATAAATAATGTAATTTGGAATAGATATAGACAATACCATGTCCTTTGAATAAACAGAAGATATCGGGACACTTCATACCCCCATTGGGCAGGCAGTCTTTTTCTAATATAAGTACAAAGTTACTCGCTGACTCATTGAATGAGTCATGTCCTCAGTAACAAAAGAAGGACAATACTTTCCTCATTATGTAACAAATCAACGGCCTGGATCTTATGTCCAGCCAAATTCCTGAGAGATAGTGTCAGTTTCACCTGTGGGTTCATTACTCATATTCTTATGAGTGGTGGTGATGGCCTCGTGGTCTATTGCCGGCTTCCAATACAACACCAGATGGTTTGAGAGTTCAGGGTCCCCACCATTGTGCCCCTGAGCAAGGTACTTTACCCAGAGTGGAACTGTACTTCGTTCACTGGAAGTCGCTCTGGATAAGGCGTCTGCTAATGACCTTTTTAATGTAATGACCTGTTATTAAAGCAGGGAAGGTTCCAAGTCACACAAGAAAGGCACTATTTCTTCCCCTATTAAGCCCTGTCACACAGTGCCGTAGGGCAGAAATCGTATGCTGCCATTGACAATGAGCGTAATGAACTTATACAGAGGCCTACTGATAGCGGATCATTACGTGCAAGGCAAGTAGAATGGAGTTACAGTCTGAATAACAAAATAAATCTGTATATGATCCATCTTATTTTAAATGGAGGCACATGGATAAAGTTGAAACATGCATCTCAAGTGTAAAAAACAGAAAGTGAATCAAAAAAAAAAAACCCACTAGTATTCACTTATAATGTTTTTTCCTATTGTTTATACATGAAAATATAAAAAGTACATTTGTCACAGTAAATGGCATACAGTACCCTTAACAGGCCCATGTGGCACTATGCAATTCCTCATGGTGTGCAAGGACTATTCTAGAAGCTTAATCACGTCCATTGCATGTCAATTTTCAGTTCATCTTGCTTCAATGATCATATACTTACAATGTTAGTTAGTTGCGTCCACCTTCCAGGCCAGACTCCAGTCTGAGGGGAAGCCCTTGTTGGCCAGGCACATGAGCGTGGCCATCCCCTGCTGCAGCTCTTCTTCGGAGGGGGGCAGCACCATCAGGGTGGGACGGACATCACCTAGGAGACACCAATCAGATTAGAGGACATGGACCACACAGCTGTCAATCAACCAGCAGACACGTGGACACCTTTACTGTGTGAGAGTTTCTCCTTTAAGGAGTTTCTGTCAGATGTTTGTTCTGCTCCATCAGTCACTCACTCACACATTGTTTCACTTCCCTTGAAGAAGCCTCTCATGCATATCAGCACAGAGAGAACCATCATACAGAACAACCTGAAATATATCAAACTACACTATAAATACAATAACTAAATCTGGACAAATGTTGAACATTTTCATCAAAATCATCCAAAACCTGAACGATACATTACTTTATTAAAGTATTTAGTGGATACATGAACAAATACAGGAAACGAGCTGAGGACAATCAAATGTACTTAATGTTGATTTCAATCATTACAAGATTTTCACAATTTAAAACAATATATGACACAATTTAAAGATTTTGCACATTTTGAAATACTCATATTCATGTAAAAACAGTTATCATTGAGGAAGTAAAGCTGCTCTGAGTTCTCCTCCGTTATCAGAGAGGAGAAATAAAAACATGAAAACTAAAGTGTTACAATTAAAACAAGATATATTTATCTGCCTCAAACATCCAAAAACTGAATTTAAAACATCACTCAACAATATCATATTTAGTTTTGGTGCAGAAACTTACTTCCAACATCCAGTCTGGTTCCTCCACCAAAAGTCAACCACAGTGATACAAAGTCATTGAGCCGCCGTACAAAAACCTCTGACTGTAGAGAGACACGGCGCTCTGACTTTGTGAGACTGAACTAAACCTACAAGCCCTCAAGATGCAGCTTCACCATTAAAGGTGAAATAATGTTTTATTTTCTATTTACATTTTTTAACTTTCACAACTGTAAGTTTATTAAACTTTAATGGAGAGAAGTTTGACTCTTTGTGCAAAATGTATACATTAACATGGAATTCATTATTTTTCCTTGCATACTGAATATATAGGAAAGCAAAAGAAACATTACTTCTGAAATAATATCATATTTAAACATTTGACTTACTTCCAACATCCAGTCTGGTTCCTCCACCGAACGTGTACCACAGTGATACAAAGTCATTGAGCCGCCGTACAAAAACCTCTGACTGTAGAGAGACACGGCTCTCTGACTTTGAACCAAACAGACTCACCAAACACATCCCCAGTTTACCTCCTTCATGTAATTACTGATTAAAATGATTATTACCGATTCACAAACTTCAGAAATGTATCGAATATTTCCTCATATATTCCTTCAAATATATATCTGCAAGCAATATTTATTTCTCTTTCAGTAAAATACATTTAATTTAGATGTTTCTAAAGAAAATCTCTACAATAAATCCTGATAAATGTAAATGATTTGAAAACAACATCTCTATGGTAGATTATGATGAATGGAAATAACCATTGTGTTTATTAGTGTCTCACAGTGGTGATGATTTGTGTTGTAGTGATTTACAGTGAATTAACAAAACATTCTGGAAAGAAATGTGTCCGTCGAACTCAAAGCAAAGCCTGATACAAATGAGCACTGACACATTCAATACTCTGATAAAGTGATTGATCCATTGATAAACAGCATCATCAGAGTAATCCAAGTCCCTGTTGGAGTCAGTCAGAGCATTTCCATAGAGAGACACTTTGCATCAGCAGCACCATGCTCCAGTGCTCCGGGAGACTTTATAGTCCTGAGAGTTGAACACTGGATGACTGACAGCCGTCCTTCATGACAACAGAAGCCACAGAAATCCTCCTCATCAAAAACATGACTTTGATCTGCGTCCTCATCTGGACTCTCCTCTGCTGCTGCTTCACAGGTAAAGTCCAGAGAAACAAACTCCTCTCCTCTATGAACATCCGTACCCTCTGACATGAAGACGACAAAACCATGATGTGCTTTATGTCTTTGTCTCTGTATCCTCAGAGTCCAGAGGCCAGGTCACAGTGACTCAGTCTGGAGCAGTGAGCTCTGCTCCGGGAGGCTCCGTCACCATCACATGTAGCACCAGTCAGGCGGTTAATGGTGGGACTCATTTAGCCTGGTACCAACAGAGAGATGGAGGAACTCCTAAACTGCTTATTTACAACGCTATCACTCGACAATCAGGGATTCCAGCCCGTTTTACAGGCAGTGGATCAAACTCTGACTTCACTCTGACCATCAGTGGAGTCCAGACTGAAGATGCAGCAGTTTACTTCTGTCAGAGTTTTCATCTCATCAACAGTCAGTAGGTGTTCACACAGTGAAAAAGCGTCGTACAAAAACCTCCATCAGTCAGACTGAACAGAAACTGAAGTGACTGCTGCAGCTGGAAGCTACTGCAGAGACTGATACACTTCAGTGAGGACACACACACACACACACACACACACACACACACACACACACACACACACACACACACACACACACACACACACACAGACACAGACACACAGTAGTTGGTTAAAACACATAATTCACTGCATGGTTTATGAAAAATGGGAATATCCTTCAATACAGATATAATTACAAATGTTGATTAGATATAGATGATTTGTTTCTCCACTAACTTTTTCATTTACATTGAATCCCTGTCTGGTTCTTTGGGATATGCATCAGCATCTCTGACATCATTTCATTCACACCATCAGAAAGTCAGCTTGTATGCCTGTGAAATGCTGTAATAATCTCAACATCCTCCTCTTCCCTTCTCTCAGTCATTAATCAGATCAGAAGTTAAAGCAGGGTATCTGGATACTATCACTCCCTTTTTAAATGTATAGCTAACTCCAGTTTATTGAGGACACACATGCTGTTGTTGCTGTAACCACCGATGAACATTCATCAAAACAAGTTCAAAGACACAAACATGATCTTGATGGTAATCAGATTACTTTCTCCAGTCATATCCCATTATAATCTCAAATTCTTCTCTGATTTTTCCAAAGAGTCAAAAGCAGCTACCGTGGAAATGTACATAAGAACAATTATTATTTTGCATGGTCATAAAGCGTATGTAAAAACACATTTTCTCTTACATGTAACTGAAATCCACAAAAAAGACTGAAAGTTCATTCTTGACCTTGGAAACAGCAAAACAATCTCTCCACAACCTCCATCCACTAACTGTTGTTGAGCTTTCATTCATATCACATGATCTTCCTCAGCAGATGGAGTCGCCCAGTTATTGAAATGCAGATGTTAAATGTCCCGTTCCTCTGAGCATTATTGGGACTTCACTTCTGATGCTGTTTATCAATGGATCCCCTGTCCCTCCCTAAAAAAGACAACAATGGGTCTAAATGTGTCTCTAAGGGTTTACTACAAGACACTAAGAATATTAGAGTGAGAAATTGTAAAGTATCATCGATACTGTGTAAGTGTAATAGAATAAATCGATGATAAAATGATACAATGGAACACAATTTCTAACAACAAGGAATGAATTACGTTTTGTTAAGAGCCAAAATTCTGAGTATGATAATATAAAGTTTATGGCATTTTTTAAGCAAACACTAAACGTACAAATTTAGCATTTATTAAACATTCTAATCTAAATCTCCATTGATTAATTGATTATGTGTTATAATGATAGTAATAATATAATGTTATAAGAGCTAAATTCATACAGTTCTGACATTGTGTAAACTCATATTTACTCAAAACTACTATATTTAACAGAAATATACAAAATGTATTCAAGATGAAAATGTTATTGTGGTATGACAAAGAAAAATATATGTTAATCAATCCTCTAGTTTTTTAGTTTCTATGCAGCTGTTGAGTCGGATCAGTTCCTCTCCAGCTGAGGAGGTTTTTGTACGACGTTGTATCACTGTGTGAACGGCCAACTGTTACCCTGCTGACAGTAATAATCTCCTGCATCTTCAGTCTGAACTCCACTGATGCTCAGAGTGAAGGCAGTCCCAGATCCACTTCCACTAAAACGACCTGAAACTCCAGACTGACGATTAGTAGCATAATAAATCAAGAGTTTGGGAGGTTCATCAGGTTTCTGGAGGTACCAGTGAAGGTTTGTACTGACACTTGAACTGGCTTTACATCTGATAGAGACAGTCTGACCTGGAACAACAGACTGAGATGCAGGAGACTGAGTCAGGATGATATCTCCTGATGAATCTGGAAAACATGAAAACAGCAGAAGGGTTATTGAGACAAATCCAGTTTGGAGAAAGAAGATCAACATCCACACAGAAGAGCATCATTTCTTTAACATGGAGAAGAGATGGAAGAAGGTAAATGCTGCTTGTTTCAGTGTTTCTCCATCATAGCAGATCATCATGTTGGTGAACCTGGTAGCGTCCTGAAGCAAAGTTTTCACAAGAGAGTCTCACCCTGAACAAGGAGCCCCAGGGTGACCAGCAGTAGAATCAGTGACATCATCATTGTGCTGCCGGCGTGTCAGTGTCTCTGAAAGGCCTGGACAGCCACCGATCAACTCTGATCTCTTAACGGCTGGGAGCAGAGAGGCAGGACACGTATGCAAACACACAGAGTCAGTGAAGTGTAGCTGTCCTCAACATATCATGCTGTTTCCTCTCAGTGCTGAGAGCATTGACTATTTAAATGTTTCACTACATAATGGGTGAAAGGTTTCATAACATAAAACTGATTCTGCTCTGACAGGTTCATTTTAAGAAATATTTTGATAAAATATAAACTGAAGTCTTCAATTCATCCTTTTTATAAGTTTAAAATGAGAATAGGGAGTAGACAGAAGAGTTGCTTTAATTAGTGATCACATTACGGACATTAAGAAGGGAAGATGCAGGTTTTGTGGTGTATAATTTAATATCATTGGTGTGGAAGATGATGTTACGGTGATGCTTGGGATGCTGATGCATTTCCTTATTCTTCCTAAAGATGTATTATTAAAGTTTTCAGATGCTTCTATTTCATCATCTGGTAAATCTACCATCAGAAATATAAATGTCACTTTTGACCCGGCATTGACTCTTGAGCAGCATGAAGTGTTTGATTCACTTCTGTTTTTTACACTTGAGATGCATTGTTCAACTTTATCCCACTGTGCCTCCAGCTAACATAAAGATGATCAATTACAGATTTATTTTGTTCATCAGACTGTAACTCCATTTCTACTTGCCTTTCACGTCCATCAATCACTAAAATGTGGTCCAGAAGCTGTTGAATGGCCTTTAAACCAGGTCCTGGAAAAGATGTCTTGTAACACCTGTTTATTCACTGACTACACATTAAATAACGAATCCAGTTCAAGATACTTGTGGTGACTTTTAGAGCTCTACATTGATTGATTGATTTAATGGATATAGAAAACATAAAAAAACAAGACAGATAGAGATAGATAGATAGATAGATAGATAGATAGATAGATAGATAGATAGATAGATAGATAGATAGATAGATAGATAGATAGATAGATAGATAGATAGATAGATAGATAGATAGATATATATAACATCCAGTGTCATTGTCCTGTATGTCATGAAGCTCTAAGCTTGAATTGTGCTCTTGGTCACCGAGATATTTAACATGATTTCGATATGAAGGCAGACTTGAGAGTTTGGTGCGTTTTCAGCCTGCCGTCTTTGACTTCCCCTCTAAACCATCATTCTTGCTTTCCCGCCTGGCTGTCGTATGAGCACCTGAACTGTACTGATGATCCCTTCAGAGAGCAAGGGTCCAGATTATAAAAAGTCACTAACCAAACAGCGCTCACTGTTCATGCACAAAGATGGGACATGCCATGCTATCTTAGCACTTAATAACATTGTAAGTATATGATTCATTGAAGCAAGATGAACTGAAAATGTGACATGCCAATGTAATTGATTAATTGCTTCTAGAATTAGTCCTTTGCACCACCATGCATGATTGCATATGTGCACCTGAGCATGTTAAGGGTACTGTATGCCATTTAACTGTGACAAATGTACTTCTTATATTTCTCAGTGTATAACAGTATAAAACATTATCATTGAATTACTAGTGTTTGATTCACTTCTGTTTTTTACACTTGAGATGCATTGTTCAACTTTATCCCACTGTGCCTCCAGCTAACATAAAGATGATCATATACAGATTTATTTTGTTCATTCAGACTGTAAGTACATTTCTACTTGCCTTTCACGTCGTGATACGCTATCAGTAGGCTCTGTATACATTCATATATGCTCATTGTCATATGTGCAGCATACGTTTCTGCCATACGGCACTGTGTGACAGGGCCTTTAATAGGGGAAGAACTCTTGCCTTTCTTGTGTGACTTGGAACCTTTCCCTGCTTTAATGACAGATTCATTACATTACAGGTCATTTAGCAGACGCCCTTATCCAGAGCGACTTCCAGTGAACTAAGTACAGTTCCACTCTGGGTTAAGTACCTTGCTCAGGGGCACAATGGTGGAGACCCTGAACTCACAACCATCTGGTGTTGTATTTGGAAGCCGTACCACTAGACCACGAGGCCATCACCACCACTCATTCAGAATATGAGTAATGACCCCACAGGTGAAACTGACACTATCTCTCAGGAATCTGGCTGGAATAAGATCCAGGCCAGTTGCTTTGTTTGTACATAATGAGGAGAGTATTGTCATTACTTTTGTTACTGAGACAGGACTCATCTCAAATGAGTCAGGAGTAACTTTTTTACTTATATTAGAAACCAGACTTGCTGCAATGGGTGTATTGAAGTGTCCCGATATCTTCTGTTTATCAAAGGACATGGTATTGTCTATATCTATTCCAACATTACAGTATTTAGTGTTATATTTCCCTGGTGAGCCCACACATGTCTTTAAGGACTTTCCATAGTTCTTTGGAACAGCATCAACGTAACAGATGAGGACCCACTGGCTTAGTGTGTGTGTGTGTGTGTGTGTGTGTGTGTGTGTGTGTGTGTGTGTGTGTGTGTGTTGCCTTTATCTTCTGTTAAAAAGCATATCGGAGGTGTTTGCTTAACCCTCCTATTGTGTTCGGGTCAAATCTGACCGATTTACTACTTTCATCAATCATAAATATTTTGTTTTACATCTGATTGCTTCAAGTCCTTATGATATCCTCCACAGTAGACATTTGAACATATACAATTTCTGATCACCACTTTCATTGAATTTGGAAGGGGTTCAGTCAACTTTGTTACATCCGTGGTGTTCCCGGTCAAAATTGACCGGCATAAGAAATTAATGGGTAACCCTAGATTAATTTCATCCAACAGATAGCGCACACACACACACACACACACACACACACACACACACACACACACACACACACACACACTTATTTGTACCTTGCTCTCATTTCACTCTGTGAGCACAATGAGTAGGCCACTGAATATCTGTCAGAGAGGTTCTTGACCAAATCTTTGAACCAGATGAAGTTGAAGTTGACCCAGAAATAAAGGAGGATGTCTCAGAAATGGAAGACAACATCGATCCTGACTTTGATCAAGACCTTTGTGAGTCTGACCAGTCAACAGATGGCGAGGAAGAGGCCCCTGAGAAAGAGGCCCCTGGGGAAGATGCAACTGAAGAAGAGGCACCTGAAGAAGAGGCACCTGAAGAAGAGGCACCTGAAGAAGAAGCACCTGAAGAAGAGGCATCTGAAGAAGAGGCACCTGAAGAAGAGGCACCTGAAGAAGAGGCACCTGAAGAACCGGCACCTGAGGTGACATTCCAGTCCAAGGGTGGTAACTTGCTCTGGTATTCATCCTCCCAGGACAGAGGAGGCAGAGTGAGAGTGGAAAACATTGTAAGGATGACGCCAGGGCCAACACGGTTTGCAACATCTCGTGTGGATGACATCATGTCCAGCTTCCAACTCTTTTTACCAAAGTCCATTGAGGAAGTTATAGTGGAGATGACTAACCTGGAGGGGAGGCGTGTGTTTGGGGACACGGGGAGAGCATTGGACCAGGTAGTCCTCCAAGCATACATAGGTCTGTTGATTCTAGCAGGAGTTTATCGGTCAAACGGTTAGGAGTCTGCAAGCCCCAGCCACGGCCCTGGCCCCACTCCCCCAATAAGGACAGGGGCAGAAAAAGAAGAGATGCAAGCTCTGTGCCCCAAGAGACAATAAAAAAACTGTGTGTGTGTGTGTGTGTGTGTGTGTGTGTGTGTGTGTGTGTGTGTGTGTGTGTGTGTGTGTGTGTGTGTGTGTGTGTGTGGTTCCGTAACTACTCTTTTTAAAACTGCTTATCTGGCTCCATCTTCTGGCAATAATAAATCTCTGCAACAGGTTTTGGTTATCTGTCCTCGTGTGATGATGTCATCATGGTCTGCAGCCGCTATTGTTTTGATTAGAAACTGTGAAGTTTTACTATTTCTCCAACTTTAAGTTGGTCTTTGAAGACATTGTCGGTCTGTACACTCATTTGTAAATAATATTTCTGTTAATGAAGAGTATATGCAGGGAATATATGAACGGAATGTTTTGCACGAGTTTGTAATGGAGGAGCTCACTATGTCTTGGATAGCGTGTTAAATCTCTGTCTGAGTGCGATGAATGTTTATTATTGTTTCTAATGGCAATGTACGTTTATTTCTCAGTTTTACCCAACCCCAAGTGGCTTCAGTAAAATAGTGTGTGTTAGAGTTGTCACAATACCAATACCAAGTTTAGTATCATGATACTTGATAGTGAGACTTAAATTTGACATTGAAATAGTGCTGATTCCACACTATCAATATTCAATTAACCACGAGACTGTTAAATATATCAGTAAATAAATACTGTGAATTATTAAGCCTGGCTGTGGCTACGTTAAGCATTAAAATGGTGCATACCTGTCAACCCTCCCGCTTTTCCCGGGATTATCCCGTATTTTTCCTTCTGTCCCGCTGTCCTCCCGTTTAAATATTTTCCCATAATCATCCCGTATTTTTAACCTTTAAATACAAATAGGCCTAATTAAAAAAAGTGTACAGTGGTAAAGTGGCCTCCGGTAGAGCAGGTGGCAGTATTATGTTTAACTTTAGCTGAAAAACATTATCCGCCAGTAAACACAGGAACAATAACACAGAAGAAGAAGACGAAAAAATGTGGATGAGAGTCACAGTGAACGGGAGATAGATGGAGACGCAGCTGTACCTGCCAAAAAAGTTAAAACTTTATGCAAGTACCTCGCCGAATGAGAGGAGACCTTCCCTTATTTAATAAAAAGCAGAGTCGGACAAACTCGTGTTTTTTGTAAAGTGTGCCATTCAGATGTTAGCATCACACACGGCGGAATAAGCGATGTTCGCCAGCATGAAACATCGACCAAGCACAAGCACAAGCACGCGAAGAGACACAAACACATACACGGTCAATGACTTCATGTGTGACAAGAACTGTGTCGGAGGCAGACCAAGTGACCAAAGCTGAGGGAAAGATGTCGATGCTTTGTGTCAAAAATAATGTCGCCTTCAGCTTCTGCGATGATTTCAGTCGCAGTGTAGCGGACACGTTTCCCGATTCTGCCATCGCAAGGAAGTAGGCTACTCGTCGGGGGAAACAAAAGCCACACAACTCATCCATCATCAAATAAATTGATGAATAAATAAAATACATAAATCTTATAAACATGTCTGTACAAGTAATAGCCTACATACTTTAAATAAACTTGTGTTTCCTGAACAGATGGTGACTCCGACGTGATTGGGTGTGGAGAAGTACCTGGAGATTGGACCGGAGGATTCCTACTCACCTCCCGACACTTGTTCTGCGCATATTGAGTAAAGGTAGGCAGAGCCTTTTGATATCAAAATCTGCATAGATTACATGGGAAAATAGAATACGAGTGTCAGCGGAGAGTCGTTATCTGTAACAAAACATAAATAACATATTTAAGTACAATAAATAATTGAATAATGATGATATATACGTGACTTGTATGTCGGTTTGAATGAGAAACTAGTTGAGTGAACTCCGGGAGGCCCTTGGTGCCGCCCGACGTGTATATAAATAAATAAATCATTTGAGAGGTACGAGGAGAAGCTCGGTTGATAGTGTAAAGATTCATTGAAAATCCACCCAGAGAGGTCTGGATTGAGTCCAGTGGTTCGGGTAGCACGCCTTGATGTACCACCATAGTCTATAGTGTAATGATAGGCGGGAGTGATAGTGGAATTTTGAGTGTTTGAAGAGAGGACCATGGTGTGTAAATATGTGTGAAATGGGTGAATAAGAAAGTGATGAAAAAGTTGTTGAGAGTTCAAAGAGTGATTCTACGCAGTGTGTTTTAAAACTTTGGTGTCAAAATATTGGATCAGAAGTGGAAACCTTACGGTGATAACACAAGCTTCTGTACAAATATTCAAAGGATCAGTCACTCGGGTGAATTCCATAACGACTGATTGGCCAAAGTTAGTGATTTTGTACAAAGTGTGGGAGGGTTATACAGAAATATCAATGCATGGAATCAACATCCACAGCAAGATGTTGGAGGGTTTGAGAGAAGCATACGAGGCCTAGTAAGCACTTATTGATTAAATACAGTAGAACTAGAAACATGTGTAAGAGGAATATTGCCATACACTTATATGCAACAGTAGAGAATGAATAGGTTAAATGGATCTGCACTCCCTGTGTCCAATCATGTTAAAACATGGACATTTAGTTGATTGGCAGACAGCCCCTCTGCAAGATGTCAAAACTCACATGATTCATTCGACAGTAGTTTTAGAAAAAGAAAAAGAGCGGGGAGCCACTGGGGGCAGCGCCCTGTAGCAGAGATATTTATGACGAAAGCAGTGAAACCAATTACCAGAACCCCAGAAGAAGAGTAGAATGGGAGTTTTTAGTAGACAGAGCAGTGACTAGAACAGAACAATGTCGCAAAATAATCAGTATAAAGAGAAAAATAATCAGAATAAACAGAAAAATAATCAAAATAAAGAGAAAAATAATCAAAATAAAGAGAAAAATAATCAAAATAAAGAGAAAAATAATCAGAATAAAGAGAAAAATAATCAGAATAAAGAGAAAAATAATCAAAATAAAGAGAAATAAGAGCAGAGTAATCAGAATAAAGAGCATAAAATAAAACAATCACAGTAAAACCAGCTAATGGTAGAATACGTTCAGATAATTGTTAAAAGACATTTGCATCAGACCATATTAGAGATATCCGTTTAAACAAGAAGCGCCTGAGGGAATTAGACCAATAGTGAAGGCCTTAATGGTATCAGGAGTAATTATTGACTGGCTCACCTTGCATCACACCATTATTTACAGCAAAGAAAACGACACCATCATCAGTAGATTCAATTGCAGCATCATCAGTGGGTATTATTTTGTGTTAGAAAAGGTCTCGCTCCTCCTAGAGAAACGTCAGTATCTGACAGAAAGCTTCCTTTGCCTCCTGTCCTAACATCTCTCACACAAGGGGCCTTACCTGAGTGTTGATGGAGAAACCTCAGATGCAAAGGTGGATGATGTCCAAAAGGTGAAGAAACTGCTGTCTTTCAGTCTTCTTGCTTTAATATAATGAAAATGATCAATGGTTATAAATTAATAAAAAGAATACAAATGATTAGATGAAAAAGTAAACTGCCAATGTTCAAATCCTCAGGCGTATACTGGAGCTGAGCAAAGAACATCTTAATATTTGGTCAAAAATGCAAATTCTTTCAAACTGTCGACAGATTAAACATCGCAGCTCTACAGAACGGTAAACTAAAGTTACATATATGGTTATGAATTCCTTCAATTATAAAATGTAATTTAATTTAAGTAAAAGTACAAAAGGATTAGCATCAAAATATACTTAAAGTACCAACAATAAAAGTACTCAATCTGCTGAATAATATATATTATATGATTGTATTATAATTACTTTGTTAACGTGTTCATCACTTGAATGTTGCAGCTGGTAAAAGTGGAGCTCATTTAAAATACTTTATATACTGCAGGAAAGCTAATTCACAATAATATATCATCATTTATTAGTTGATATATATTTTGTATTAATAGTCTAAATCTGTAAGAAACAAAGCTTTAAAATAAATGTAGTAAATTTCTCTCGGGATCAATAAAGTGTATCTCTCTCTCTCTCTCTCTCTCTCTCTCTCTCTCTCTCTCTCTCTCTCTCTCTCTCTCTCTCTCTCTCTCTCTCTCTCTCTCTCTCTCTCTCTCTCTCTCTCTCTCTCTCTCTCTCTCTCTCTCTCTCTCTCTCTCTCTCACACACACGGTCCGCTCCACCGCTCTTTTTCGACCTAGCCTACTGCAAGAGACCAGAACCAGATAACCACCGTGCTTATATTGTGTGATTACCTGATTCTGTGCAGCTGTCTGATCCCCGGCTGAGACACTCCCACCTCTCCACCAGCAGACGCCGCCCTAATCACACCCCACACCACAGTGTTCAAGCCCTATTTAGCAAAAATGTATTGGATGTACTGGTATTGGAATCAACTACAACATTCTGCCATTGTGACATGAAACAGTTTAAATACTGACCTTGCAAATGGTCTTGGGACTTCCAAAGTATTTATCAGAGGTGAATGTGTGTGTGTTGGATTTACCTTCCCTTCCTGATTCTCAAATATTCTGATTCTCATCATCGATCTGATTGGAGTAAAGAGGGGCTGTAGGGTGTTTGCCAGGATGTCGTTAGGATCCTTGATGCACTTATAGTTCAGTGACACACCAGCTGAGAAGCGACGACAGTCACATGCATTCCGGGGCCAGGGCGGAAACTGCTGGCTAAGGCTAAACGTAAATACAGTAAGATTGTTATTCACGTCGGCGGTAATGACACGCGATTGCGTCAATCGGAGTGTACTAAAGTTAATGTGGAGTCGGTGTGCCAAAACAATGTCTGACTCCGTAGTTTTCTCTGATCCTCTGCCAAATCTTTTGAATGAGGACATGTTTAGCCGCATGTCATCATTCCATCGCTGGCTCTCATGGTGGTGTCCACATAATGATGTGGGCTTCGTAGACAATTGGCGGACTTTCTGGGGAAGACCTGGTCTGATTAGGAGTGATGGCATCCATCCTACTTTGGATGGAGCAGATCTCATATCCAATAATATTACAACGTTTATTAGTGGACCTAATCCATGACAACCCAGAGTTGAGACCAGGAGACAGAGTTGCAGCCTTACACACCTCTCTGTGCTTCTTTCCGGGAAGTAACCCACTTAAATCCCCATAGTGACTGTGTCTGCCCCACGACCACTGAAATTAATCAAATCTATGGTTAACAGAAGAGGAGTTATACATGAAAACCTAATTAAAATAAACACCACCGCTGCAAAAGTGCAACTAAATCAAAAAATTAAATGTGGGCTCTTAAACATCAGATCTTTATCAACGAAAGCTGGATTGGTAAATGATTTAATATCAGATAATAAGATTGATTTATTGTGTCTCACTGAAACCTGGCTGAGACATGAAGAATATGTCAATCTAAATGAATCCACTCCACCTGGTCATATTAATACTCACATTCCCCGAGGCACTGGCCGAGGAGGTGGACTTGCGGCCATATTTGACTCAAACCTCTTGATCAATCCTAAACCTAAACTAAACTATAACTCTTTTGAAAGCCTTGTTCTTACGCTCTCAAACCCAACATGGAAAACAATAAAGCCAATTTTATTTGTTACTGTGTCTCCTCCTCCTACTCCTAGTCCGTATTCTGAATTTCTATCTGAATTCTCAGAATATTTATCAAGTTTAGTCCTTAAAACAGATAAATTAATTATTGTAGGTGACTTTAATATTCATGTGGATGTTGATAGTGACAGCCTTAATAATGCATTTATCTCAATATTAGATTCAATTGGGTTCAGTCAGAATGTACATGAACCAACTCACTGTCTAAACCACACTCTGGACCTTGTTCTGGGATATGGTGTTGAAATTGAAAGTTTATCAGTGTGTCCACATAATCCTCTTTTATCGGACCATTTTTTTTATAACTTTTGAAGTCCTGTTACTGGACTACAAGCCAGTAGGCAAAATATCCTAAAAAGTGCTGAAAGTGCTGTGACTAAATTTAAGGAAGTGATTCCATCAATATCAATATAACGGAGGACTCCAATGCTAACTTTAGTCCCTCCCAAATTAATCATCTTGTTGATAGCGCTGCAGCCTCACTGCGAATAATAATAATACATTTTATTTATAAGCGCACTTTTCATTTGCGTAAACAAAACTCAAAGTGCTACAGAGTAAAAACGATGAGCAAAATATACATTTAAAAAATAAAATAAAAACATTTGATAGACAAGACAACACTCGACTCTGTCGCTCCTCTAAAGAAGAAGACCATAAAACAGAAAAAGAAAGCTCCATGGCTTAATTAAAAAATCCGCAAACTAAAACAAATCTCCGTAATGCCAGAGCAGCTTATTACTCTTCCTTAAATTGAAGTTTTGTCAGGTATATCCTATACAAGGCCCCTACACAGCAGACTCTCACTGGGCTGGAGTATCTTTACATTGATTGTAAGTGACAAAGATGGCCCCCTCTACAAATCAAATCAAATCAAATTTATTTATATAGCCCAATATCACAAATTATACATTTGTCTCTGTGTGCTTTACAGACTGTACAGGTTACGACACCCTCTGTCCTTAGACCCTTGCATCGCACAAGGAAAAACTTCCTAAAAGAAACCCCATAATCCCTCTCCCAGGACGGACAGACGTGCAATAGATGTTGTGTGTACAGGATAAACAACATAGTACAAATACAACATTTGACAGAAATTAGAAAAGAGAAAGTATGGATGAATCCAGGAAAATGTCAAAAAGGCTTCCCGGTGTCCAGGGCAGCAGGCGCAGCCACGATTCCTGATCCTGATGTAAACTTTATCAGTGGCAACCTGCCACATGAGAGACACAGAAACTCCGGGGATGATGCCCCGGATGATGAGTTAGTAACTACATTTACATAATGCATACAGATAGAGAGGAAGAAGAAGAGAGAGGGAGGGGAGGAGAGAGGAAGAGATGGAGGAGAGCAGGGAGGTGTCCCCTGGCAGTCTAAGCCTATAGCAGCATAACTAGGGGCTGATCCAAGGCAAACCTGAGCCAGCCCTAACTATAAGCTTTATCAAAAAGGAAAGTCTTTAGCCTACTCCTAAATGTGGAGAGGGTGTCTGCCTCCCGAACACAAACTGGAAGCTGGTTCCACTGGAGAGGAGCTTGATAGCTGAAGGCTCTGGCTCCCATTGTACTCTTAGAGACTCTAAGAACTACAAGTACCCCTGCTGTCTGGGAGCGCAATGCTCTAGTTGGTTTATAAGGTACTATGAGATCTTTAAGATATGCTGGAGCCTGACCATTAATTGCTTTGTAATGAGTTGCAGTAATCCAGCCTTGAAGTAACAAATGCATGGACTAGTTTTTCTGCATCATTTTGAGACAGGACGTGTCTTATTTTTGCAATGTTACGTAGATGAAAGAAGGCAGTCCTTGAGATTTGTTTTATGTGGGAGTTAAAAGACAGATCCTGATCAAAGATGACGCCAAGATTCCTTACGGTGGTGCTGGAGGCCAAGTTAATGCAATCCAGAGCTTCTATGTCATTAGAAAATGCGTTTCTGAGGCGTTTAGGGCCAGGTATAATAACTTCAGTTTTGTCTGTGTTTAACATCAATAAGTTGCTAGACATCCAAGTTTTTATGTCCTTAAGGCTTGAAGTTTAGCCAATTGATTGGTTTCGTCTGGTTTAATTGATAGATATAATTGGGTATCATCCGCATAACAATGAAAGTTTATAGAGTGGTTCCTTATAATATTGCCCAAAGGAAGCATATATAAGGTGAATAGAATCGGTCCAAGTACAGAACTCCAAGACTGACTTTGGCTGTCATGGAGGATTTATCGTTAACACATACAAATTGAGATCGCTCAGATAAATAGGACTTGAACCAGTTTAGTGCGGTTCCTTTTATGCCAACACAATGTTCCAGTCTCTGTAGTAGAATGTCATGATCAACAGTGTTGAAAGCAGCACTGAGGTCTAACAAGACAAGAACAGAGACAAGTCCTTTGTCTGATGCCAATAGAAGGTCATTGGTAACTTTCACCAGTGCCGTCTCTGTGCTATGATGAACTCTAAATCCAGATTGAAAAACCTCAAATAAACTATTATTATGTAAAAAATCACACAACTGTTTTGCGACTCCTTTCTCAAGGATCTTGGTGAGAAAGGGAAGGTTAGATATCAGTCTATAGTTAGCTAAAACCTCTGGATCAAGACTAGGCTTTTTAAGAAGTGGTTTTATTACAGCTACTTTAAAGGATTGTGGTACGTAACCAGATAATAGAGACAGGTTGATCATATTTAATAACGAGGTGTTAATTAAGGGTAAAACTTCTTTAAACAGTTTAGTTGGAATCGGGTCTAAAAGACAGGCAGATGGCTTAGATGATGAAATTGTTTAAGTTAGTTGGTTAAGGTTGATTGAAGTAAAACAGTCTAGATATATTTCAGGAGTTACAGATGTTTTTGAAATTCTGGAGGTTGAAGTTAAGTCATTACCAATTGAGGGCAGGAGGAGATTCATTTTGTCTCTATTAATTATAATTTTATCGTTAAAGAAGCTCATGAAGTCGCCACTACTGAGAGATATAGGAATAGAAGGCTCTGTAGAACTGTTGCTCTCTGTCAGCCTGGCTACAGTGCTGAAAAGAAACCTGGGGTTGTTCTTATTTTCTTCTATTAACAAATCTGTTAAATCATGGGTCTTCAACTGGGGGACGGTGACCCCTAGGGGGTCCTCAGAGTTGTCTGAAACTAGACAATATTACAACACATTTTTAGCAAAGAAACGGCACCTATCCATAACATAGAACTAGTTAGCTACGTTTTATTGAAACATATTGGCCACCCTGCATGTTATTGTGGGCACAGGTAATATGCAACTCAGTTTTATGTAGTAGTGCAGGGGTGCCCAACCCGCGGCTCTCGAGCCGCATGCGGCTCTTTGCCCAGTTTCATGCGGCTCTTCAGTTCATATCAAATTTTATTTGTGTGTGTATGTGTGCTGTCAGTATGAGAGCATGACAGTGCGTCTAATTTTGATGTGGCCCAAGAACCAATCACCTTCGAGGGGGGAAAAACATATCGTAGAGTAAACACTATCTGACCATCTGAGAATGCACAGCTAAGGGAAAATATGAAGACCAACATAGGACGTTTTATTAGAGTGGGTGAGTTCATATTCATATAAAAATGCTGCCTGATCTAGTGCAAAGTGTATTTGCGTGTGTTAACAAACTGAAATAGTTTAAGACACTTCAAAAGTGAGAATTAGCGCATTTTCCCTCTGCTAAAAGCAAGCGGACAAGCCGAAATACTACATTGGTTGAAACCCTGCACGAAAACTTTGCGACCCGGTTCCATGATCTACAGCTGAAAAGGTCACAGATTATGTTCCTCGTCGACCCTTTTAATGCTGAGACGGACTGTTTGAAAGCCCCGCTAGTCCATACCTGTCAACATTGGAATTTCAAAATAAGGGAATTTTTTGCACACATGAAGTCATTGACAGTGTACGTTTTGTGCCTCTTGGCGTGCTTGTGCTTGGACGATTTTTCTTGCTGGCGAACATCGTTTATTCCGCCGTGTGCGATGCTAACATCTGAATGGCACACTTTACAAAAAGCACGAGTTTGCCCGACTCTGCTTTTAATAAATAAGGGAAGGTCTCCTCTCATTTGGCGAGGTACTTGCATAAAGTGTTAACTTGTTTGGCAGGTACAGCTGCGTCTCTATCTATCTCCCGTTCACTGTGACTCATCCATATGTTTTCGTCTTCTTCTTCTTCTGTGTTAATGTTCTTGTTTTCTTCTTCTGTGTGTTTACTCGCGGATAACGTTTTTCAGCTAAAGTTAAACATAATACTGCCACCTGCTTTACCGGAGGCCATTTTTTAATTAGGCCTATTTTTTTTCTTTCTGAAAGGTTAAAAATACGGGATAATTACGGGAAAATATTTAAATGGGAGAAAATCGGGATAGAAGTAAAAATACGGGATAATCCCGGGAAAAACGGGAGGCTTGACAGGTTTGCGCTAGTCACGGACGAGGCGGTGGCCCAGTTGGAGATGATTGAACTTTCTGAGGAAGACCGACTGAAACCTGTTCTGAGGGAAGGGACCCTTGAGTTCTGGAAAACTGTGCCAATGGAAAAAATATCCCAATGTCAAACGGGCTTCACTCAAGCTACTATCAATGTTTGGGACAACATATGTCTGTGAGTCGGTGTTATCTACCCTGAAACACGTGCAATCAAAGTATTGATCTGTTCTGACTGACACACATGTGAAAGAATTGCTTCGAGTGACCACAACGGAATACAAGCCAGATTTGAGGAGGATTGTTCAAGGCAAGGAATGTCAGAAGTCCCACTAATTTAAAGAAGCAACATGCATAGGAAGACACTTTTTCACATGTCTTTTACTGAGAGTTTGTGTGAGAGAGTGCACACAATGTTCATTGTTGATAATAACTGGCCTCTGAATACTGGTAGGAGATGTGTCTGTCTGTGTGAGGGTGTGTGTGTCTTTGGGAGGGAGGGTCTTTGAGTGTGTGTGTGTGTGTGTGTGTGTGTGTGTGTGTGTGTGTGTGTGTGTGTGTGTGTGTGTGTGTGTGTGTGTGTGTGTATGTTTGTGTAAAGTTTTAGATTTTAATTTTGACTGCGTGAGAGAGAGGGGAGGAAGAGAGTGAGGGAGCACAGAGAAAGGCTGAGAACAAAAGAGAGAAGGGGGGGGGGGGTGTGACTGTGTGTATGATGTGGCTCTTTGCAGTAACGTAGTAACATTATTGGCTCTTAACCTCTGACTGGTTGGCCACCCCTGTAGTAGGGGGTCCGAGCTCCATCTCTCTTTCAGCTCATGGGACCCTTGGATTACACATACCTGTTTGCTACATCAGATAGCTGACAGCAGCACCCTTTGAAAGACTTCTAGAAGTCAAGTGTTGCCTCACCAGTGCAAAGCACCTTCAGAAAAACACTTTCCTCTGTAAATGTGCTTATGTTAGCCTTATGTTTGAAAACACCCAGACTCACTTTTATATAAAAAAAACATCAATATCAACAGATGTTGGGGATCAAAGTCCAGAAGAGCTTTAGTTGTTCTAGATGTTGGGGATCAAAGTCCAGAAGAGCTTTAGTTGTTCAGAATGGGTTTAAATTAGTATGCATGCTTGTTAATTAAGATGAAAAAAAGGTTTCCTTCTGAGGAGTGTGAAATGTGTCGATCTACAAGATCTTCCTCAGGCCTGAGAAAAAGTCGTTTTTTATACTCACGTTATGTGTGAAAGTCTTCATGACAAAAACAACAGATCCAAAAACATATATTGACACACGTCCCCTGTAAAAACATACTAGGACTAGAAATGATTAATCAAATTAATTATATTATTAGTAGGTATTGCTATGTAGTGCTGGGAAAGACTGACACGTGTGATTTAGTTGTGAATAATTTAATTTAATTAGTAAATATCATTAAATCATACTTTGACCTGGATGACCGGGAACAGGTTATTAAAGTGCATACTGTGTGGAATTAAAAAGGGTTTTAAATTCCTCATAATGAACCCTGCAGAGACCGTGAACAAGTTTTTATTTATTTTTATGAGGAAATTAAGAGACAAGTTCAGGTGTTCGTGACATTTTACTTTTTTCATCACAGAAAACACTGGTTTGTGCTTCGTGCCTACAAAAACGCATTGTAACACTATTCTTTCCTATAATGCACTTCCACCTTGTATATACATATAGATATATATACATATATATATATATATGTATATATATATATAGATATATATATATATATATATATATATATATATATATATATATATATATATATATATATATAAAAATATATATACCCTCTACTAATTCATTGTATCCCATTATCAGTGATATAACAAATTTAAATATATATTGTTTGTATTTAAATATGGATTCAGAAATGCAAGTAAATTTATATTCTTTTGAAAATTGTGGTGAAAAGTTTTAATCAAGTCCTTTGAAGTCTATAATACTGAAATGAAGATTCTTGAGAAATAAGCTTGTCTTTGGAGTATTTATTCTTTGCAAAGAAGGTTTAATACAATCATACAGAGTGCAAGCAGTCTGGGTGCGGAAGAACCCTGCTCCCAGGGTATTCATGTATTTTACAGACAGTAAGGAGAAGGAGGGGTGGAAGATTGCCACAGTTGACCCACAAAGACAGGAAGTAGAGAGGGGAGGTGTGTGTGGAGAGTTCCCACAGTTGCAGGAGTTAGATGAGTAGAGTAGAGAGGGCAAGAGATATGCTGGGCATTGAACCAAGTATTAAACAGTAGGAATTAACATTGACATATGACATTTTCCATGACACAATGATAAACAAATGCATACAGAATTGCAAACACAACTTAATAATAGATGCTGATTTAGCCCATCAATCATTTATCAGAGTCAGAGTCACAGTCAGAGTCGGTGTCAGAGGGAGAGTCTACATCCATCTTATGAGCTTTGTTATTATCTGGGCAAGGCTGAGTGTCCATAATAAAACCTTTAAACATGGTACGAACAGCTTCATTCTCGAAGCACAGTGCGCCCCCACGCCTTTTGTATTGTGACATTCGTCTGTTTACATCAGCAATACAGATCAACGGCTTATTATTATCTGTAGTTACACACCACTTGGAATGATCATTTCCAGCCTTCCACACACCAAAATTAGTTATAGTTATAGATTCAATATTTATCACTTTGTGTCCATTTTTAGGGCAGGAGGAAGTGTCTTGCTTGCAGGGCCAGGACTGGACTTTCACTTCACTGCTATATGTGTTAGCAATAGTGGTGTAAAGATCTCCAACTGCAAGAACAACAACACAGTTCAGTACTGATAATACACTAAATACACACTCTGCTGAGCTGCAAATGTTGGTGCCCAAAATCATGTAAAGAAATAACACAATCACAATCACGTACACATGAACAGGAAGACCTGTCAGCCATCACCAGCCAGCCTCCATCTCACCTTACTCAAGATAAAAACACGTGTTGTTCACCTACCAGCCCGTGCATCATCTAAGTTATCTGGATGTCGTCTTTACTTCCAGCTGCTGGAGCTGACTCTAAAACAAAACAAAGAAAAAAACAGCAGAATTGTCATTATCCCAGGGGTCGGCAATCTTTACTATCAAATATATCAAAATATATATATATATCAAAATAACACAGCTTATTAATGTTATATATAGTTATACTATATTTGTTGCATTTATGAAATGACCAGAATGACAATAAAGGAAACTGTTGAGATAGTATTGCTATTTGTAAACTCTTTTGAAGAAGGAAGAAATACAGTGGCATGTTAGGCCCCACTTTGAAAACAAATTAAACACAGAACTATGCAGGCCTATTTGAGTCCTCCCCATATTTGTTGAATCAAATAAAAATGAAATGAATATAATATAAAAATACACAAAACAAAGAAAATACAATACAAAAATGAAATGAATACAAAAGTATCCCACTTAGAAAAACAAACAAACGTTATATCTGCAACCTAACAGCTTAAAAAAAGTAATCATGAAAAAATAGGCCAGTTTGTATTAATTATGTCCGTTTTCACCCCCAGTGTCAGTGTCACAATATCACCTCAAACTCCAAGATAAGGTGTTCCCTTTGAAAGATTGTCCACTGTGCAACAAAAATACATAAAAATAAACATTTAGTTCCATGTTTTAGTTTGTTCAAGCCCTCTCTACTTCCTGTCTTTGTGGGTCAACTGTGGCAATCTTCCACCCCTCCTTCTCCTTACTGTCTGTAAAATACATGAATACCCTGGGAGCAGGGTTCTTCCGCACCCAGACTGCTTGCACTCTGTATGATTGTATTAAACCTTCTTTGCAAAGAATAAATACTCCAAAGACAAGCTTATTTCTCAAGAATCTTCATTTCAGTATTATAGACTTCAAAGGACTTGATTAAAACTTTCCACCACAATTTTCAAAAGAATATAAATTTACTTGCATTTCTGAATCCATATTTAAATACAAACAATATATATTTAAATTTGTTATATCACTGATAATGGGATACAATGAATTAGTAGAGGGTATATATATTTTTATATATATATATATATTATATATATATATATATATGTATATATATATATATATGTATATATACAAGGTGGAAGTGCATTATAGGAAAGAATAGTGTTACAATGCGTTTTTGTAGGCACGAAGCACAAACCAGTGTTTTCTGTGATGAAAAAAGTAAAATGTCACGAACACCTGAACTTGTCTCTTAATTTCCTCATAAAAATAAATAAAAACTTGTTCACGGTCTCTGCAGGGTTCATTATGAGGAATTTAAAACCCTTTTTAATTCCACACAGTATGCACTTTAATAACCTGTTCCCGGTCATCCAGGTCAAAGTATGATTTAATGATATTTACTAATTAAATTAAATTATTCACAACTAAATCACACGTGTCAGTCTTTCCCAGCACTACATAGCAATACCTACTAATAATATAATTAATTTGATTAATCATTTCTAGTCCTAGTATGTTTTTACAGGGGACGTGTGTCAATATATGTTTTTGGATCTGTTGTTTTTGTCATGAAGACTTTCACACATAACGTGAGTATAAAAAACGACTTTTTCTCAGGCCTGAGGAAGATCTTGTAGATCGACACATTTCACACTCCTCAGAAGGAAACCTTTTTTTCATCTTAATTAACAAGCATGCATACTAATTTAAACCCATTCTGAACAACTAAAGCTCTTCTGGACTTTGATCCCCAACATCTAGAACAACTAAAGCTCTTCTGGACTTTGATCCCCAACATCTGTTGATATTGATGTTTTTTTATATAAAAAGTGAGTCTGGGTGTTTTCAAACATAAGGCTAACATAAGCACATTTACAGAGGAAAGTGTTTTTCTGAAGGTGCTTTGCACTGGTGAGGCAACCTTGACTTCTAGAAGTCTTTCAAAGGGTGCTGCTGTCAGCTATCTGATGTAGCAAACAGGTATGTGTAATCCAAGGGTCCCATGAGCTTAAAGAGAGATGGAGCTCGGACCCCCTACTACAGGGGTGGCCAACCAGTCAGAGGTTAAGAGCCAATAATGTTACTACGTTACTGCAAAGAGCCACATCATACACACAGTCACACCCCCCCCCCCCTTCTCTCTTTTGTTCTCAGCCTTTCTCTGTGCTCCCTCACTCTCTTTCCTCCCCTCTCTCTCACGCAGTCAAAATTAAAATCTAGAAACTTTACACAAACATACACACACACACACACACCACACACACACACACACACACACACACACACACACACACACACACACACACACTACAAAGACCCTCCCTCCCAAAGACACACACACCCTCACACAAGACAGACACATCTCCTACCAGTATTCAGAGGCCAGTTATTATCAACAATGAACATTGTGTGCACTCTCTCACACAAACTCTCAGTAAAAGACATGTGAAAAAGTGTCTTCCTATGCATGTTGCTTCTTTAAATTAGTGGGACTTCTGACATTCCTTGCCTTGAACAATCCTCCTCAATCTGGCTTGTATTCCGTTGTGGTCACTCGAAGCAATTCTTTCACATGTGTGTCAGTCAGAACAGATCAATACTTTGATTGCACGTGTTTCAGGGTAGATAACACCGACTCACAGACATATGTTGACCCAAACATTGATAGTAGCTTGAGTGAAGCCCGTTTGACATTGGGATATTTTTTCCATTGGCACAGTTTTCCAGAACTCAAGGGTCCCTTCCCTCAGAACAGGTTTCAGTCGGTCTTCCTCAGAAAGTTCAATCATCTCCAACTGGGCCACCGCCTCGTCCGTGACTAGCGCAAACCTGTCAAGCCTCCCGTTTTTCCCGGGATTATCCCGTATTTTTACTTCTATCCCGATTTTCTCCCATTTAAATATTTTCCCGTAATTATCCCGTATTTTTAACCTTTCAGAAAGAAAAAAAATAGGCCTAATTAAAAAATGGCCTCCGGTAAAGCAGGTGGCAGTATTATGTTTAACTTTAGCTGAAAAAACGTTATCCGCGAGTAAACACACAGAAGAAGAAAACAAGAACATTAACACAGAAGAAGAAGAAGACGAAAACATATGGATGAGTCACAGTGAACGGGAGATAGATAGAGACGCAGCTGTACCTGCCAAACAAGTTAACACTTTATGCAAGTACCTCGCCAAATGAGAGGAGACCTTCCTTATTATTAAAAGCAGAGTCGGGCAAACTCGTGCTTTTTGTAAAGTGTGCCATTCAGATGTTAGCATCGCACACGGCGGAATAAACGATGTTCGCCAGCAAGAAAAATCGTCCAAGCACAAGCACGCCAAGAGGCACAAAACGTACACTGTCAATGACTTCATGTGTGCAAAAAAATTCCCTTATTTTGAAATTCCAATGTTGACAGGTATGGACTAGCGGGGCTTTCAAACAGTCCGTCTCAGCATTAAAAGGGTCGACGAGGAACATAATCTGTGACCTTTTCAGCTGTAGATCATGGAACCGGGTCGCAAAGTTTTCGTGCAGGTTTCAACCAATGTAGTATTTCGGCTTGTCCGCTTGCTTTTAGCAGAGGGAAAATGCGCTAATTCTCACTTTTGAAGTGTCTTAAACTATTTCAGTTTGTGTAACACACGCAAATACACTTTGCACTAGATCAGGCAGCATTTTTATATGAATATGAACTCACCCACTCTAATAAAACGTCCTATGTTGGTCTTCATATTTTCCCTTAGCTGTGCATTCTCAGATGGTCAGATAGTGTTTACTCTACGATATGTTTTTCCCTCCCCCTCGAAGGTGATTGGTTCTTGGGCCACATCAAAATTAGACGCACTGTCATGCTCTCATACTGACAGCACACATACACACACAAATAAAATTTGATATGAACTGAAGAGCCGCATGAAACTGGGCAAAGAGCCGCATGCGGCTCGAGAGCCGCGGGTTGGGCACCCCTGCACTACTACATAAAACTGAGTTGCATATTACCTGTGCCCACAATAACATGCAGGGTGGCCAATATGTTTCAATAAAACGTAGCTAACTAGTTCTATGTTATGGATAGGTGCCGTTTCTTTGCTAAAAATGTGTTGTAATATTGTCTAGTTTCAGACAACTCTGAGGACCCCCTAGGGGTCACCGTCCCCCAGTTGAAGACCCATGATTTAAACAGATTTGTTAATAGAAGAAAATAAGAACAACCCCAGGTTTCTTTTCAGCACTGTAGCCAGGCTGACAGAGAGCAACAGTTCTACAGAGCCTTCTATTCCTATATCTCTCAGTAGTGGCGACTTCATGAGCTTCTTTAACGATAAAATTATAATTAATAGAGACAAAATGAATCTCCTCCTGCCCTCAATTGGTAATGACTTAACTTCAACCTCCAGAATTTCAAAACATCTGTAACTCCTGAAATATATCTAGACTGTTTTACTTCAATCAACCTTAACCAACTAACTTAAACAATTTCATCATCTAAGCCATCTGCCTGTCTTTTAGACCCGATTCCAACTAAACTGTTTAAAGAAGTTTTACCCTTAATTAACACCTCGTTATTAAATATGATCAACCTGTCTCTATTATCTGGTTACGTACCACAATCCTTTAAAGTAGCTGTAATAAAACCACTTCTTAAAAAGCCTAGTCTTGATCCAGAGGTTTTAGCTAACTATAGACTGATATCTAACCTTCCCTTTCTCACCAAGATCCTTGAGAAAGGAGTCGCAAAACAGTTGTGTGATTTTTACATAATAATAGTTTATTTGAGGTTTTTCAATCTGGATTTAGAGTTCATCATAGCACAGAGACGGCACTGGTGAAAGTTACCAATGACCTTCTATTGGCATCAGACAAAGGACTTGTCTCTGTTCTTGTCTTGTTAGACCTCAGTGCTGCTTTCAACACTGTTGATCATGACATTCTACTACAGAGACTGGAACATTGTGTTGGCATAAAAGGAACCGCACTAAACTGGTTCAAGTCCTATTTATCTGAGCGATCTCAATTTGTATGTGTTAACGATAAATCCTCCATGACAGCCAAAGTCAGTCTTGGAGTTCTGTACTTGGACCGATTCTATTCACCTTATATATGCTTCCTTTGGGCAATATTATAAGGAACCACTCTATAAACTTTCATTGTTATGCGGATGATACCCAATTATATCTATCAATTAAACCAGACGAAACCAATCAATTGGCTAAACTTCAAGCCTTAAGGACATAAAAACTTGGATGTCTAGCAACTTATTGATGTTAAACACAGACAAAACTGAAGTTATTATACCTGGCCCTAAACGCCTCAGAAACGCATTTTCTAATGACATAGAAGCTCTGGATGGCATTAACTTGGCCTCCAGCACCACCGTAAGGAATCTTGGCGTCATCTTTGATCAGGATCTGTCTTTTAACTCCCACATAAAACAAATCTCAAGGACTGCCTTCTTCATCTACGTAACATTGCAAAAATAAGACACGTCCTGTCTCAAAATGATGCAGAAAAACTAGTCCATGCATTTGTTACTTCAAGGCTGGATTACTGCAACTCATTACAAAGCAATTAATGGTCAGGCTCCAGCATATCTTAAAGATCTCATAGTACCTTATAAACCAACTAGAGCATTGCCGCTCCCAGACAGCAGGGGTACTTGTAGTTCTTAGAGTCTCTAAGAGTACAATGGGAGCCAGAGCCTTCAGCTATCAAGCTCCTCTCCAGTGGAACCAGCTTCCAGTTTGTGTTCGGGAGGCAGACACCCTCTCCACATTTAGGAGTAGGCTAAAGACTTTCCTTTTGATAAAGCTTATAGTTAGGGCTGGCTCAGGTTTGCCTTGGATCAGCCCTAGTTATGCTGCTATAGGCTTAGACTGCCAGGGGACACCTCCCTGCTCTCCTCCTTCTCTTCCTCTCTCCTCCCTCCCTCTCTCTTCTTCTTCCTCTCTATCTGTATGCATTATGTAAATGTAGTTACTAACTCATCATCCGGGGCATCATCCCCGGAGTTTCTGTGTCTCTCATGTGGCAGGTTGCCACTGATAAAGTTTACATCAGGATCAGGAATCGTGGCTGCGCCTGCTGCCCTGGACACCGGGAAGCCTTTTTGACATTTTCCTGGATTCATCCATACTTTCTCTTTTCTAATTTCTGTCAAATGTTGTATTTGTACTATGTTGTTTATCCTGTACACACAACATCTATTGCACGTCTGTCCGTCCTGGGAGAGGGATTATGGGGTTTCTTTTAGGAAGTTTTTCCTTGTGCGATGCAAGGGTCTAAGGACAGAGGGTGTCGTAACCTGTACAGTCTGTAAAGCACACAGAGACAAATGTATAATTTGTGATATTGGGCTATATAAATAAATTTGATTTGATTTGATTTGTAGAGGGGGCCATCTTTGTCACTTACAATCAATGTAAAGATACTCCAGCCCAGTGAGAGTCTGCTGTGTAGGGGCCTTGTATAGGATATACCTGACAAAACTTCAATTTAAGGAAGAGTAATAAGCTGCTCTGGCATTACGGAGATTTGTTTTAGTTTGCGGATTTTTTAATTAAGCCATGGAGCTTTCTTTTTCTGTTTTATGGTCTTCTTCTTTAGAGGAGCGACAGAGTCGAGTGTTGTCTTGTCTATCAAATGTTTTTATTTTATTTTTAAATGTATATTTTGCTCATCGTTTTTACTCTGTAGCACTTTGAGTTTTGTTTACGCAAATGAAAAGTGCGCTTATAATAAAATGTATTATTATTATTCGCAGTGAGGCTGCAGCGCTATCAACAAGATGATTAATTTGGGAGGGACTAAAGTTAGCATTGGAGTCCTCCGTTATATTGATATTGATGGAATCACTTCCTTAAATTTAGTCACAGCACTTTCAGCACTTTTAGGATATTTTGCCTACTGGCTTGTAGTCCAGTAACAGGACTTCAAAAGTTATAAAAAAAATGGTCCGATAAAAGAGGATTATGTGGACACACTGATAAACTTTCAATTTCAACACCATATCCCAGAACAAGGTCCAGAGTGTGGTTTAGACAGTGAGTTGGTTCATGTACAATTCTGACTGAACCCATTGAATCTAATATTGAGATAAATGCATTATTAAGGCTGTCACTATCAACATCCACATGAATATTAAAGTCACCTACAATAATTACTTTATCTGTTTTAAGGACTAACTTGATAAATATTCTGAGAATTCAGATAGAAATTCAGATACGGACTAGGAGTAGGAGGAGGAGACACAGTAACAAATAAAATTGGCTTTATTGTTTTCCATGTTGGGTTTGAGAGCGTAAGAACAAGGCTTTCAAAAGAGTTATAGTTTTAGTTTAGGTTTAGGATTGATCAAGAGGTTTGAGTCAAATATGGCCGCAAGTCCACCTCCTCGGCCAGTGCCTCGGGGAATGTGAGTATTAATATGACCAGGTGGAGTGGATTCATTTAGATTGACATATTCTTCATGTCTCAGCCAGGTTTCAGTGAGACACAATAAATCAATCTTATTATCTGATATTAAATCATTTACCAATCCAGCTTTCGTTGATAAAGATCTGATGTTTAAGAGCCCACATTTAATTTTTGATTTAGTTGCACTTTTGCAGCGGTGGTGTTTATTTTAATTAGGTTTTCATGTATAACTCCTCTTCTGTTAACCATAGATTTGATTAATTTCAGTGGTCGTGGGGCAGACACAGTCACTATGGGGATTTAAGTGGGTTACTTCCCGGAAAGAAGCACAGAGAAGTGTGTAAGGCTGCAACTCTGTCTCCTGGTCTCAACTCTGGGTTGTCATGGATTAGGTCACTAATAAACGTTGTAATATTATTGGATATGAGATCTGCTCCATCCAAAGTAGGATGGATGCCATCACTCCTAATCAGACCAGGCCTTCCCCAGAAGTCCGCCAATTGGTCTACGAAGCCACATCATTATGTGGACACCACCATGAGAGCCAGCGATGGAATGATGACATGCGGCTAAACATGTCCTCATTCAAAAGATTTGGCAGAGGATCAGAGAAAACTACGGAGTCAGACATTGGTTTTGGCACACCGACTCCACATTAACTTTAGTACACTCCGATTGACGCAATCGCGTGTCATTACCGCCGACGTGAATAACAATCTTACTGTATTTACGTTTAGCCTTAGCCAGCAGTTTCAAATGTGCTTCTATGTTGCCCGCCCTGGCCCCCGGAATGCATGTGACTGTCGTCGCTTCTCAGCTGGTGTGTCACTGAACTATAAGTGCATCAAGGATCCTAACGACATCCTGGCAAACACCCTACAGCCCCTCTTTACTCCAATCAGATCGATGATGAGAATCAGAATATTTGAGAATCAGGAAGGGAAGGTAAATCCAACACACACACATTCACCTCTGATAAATACTTTGGAAGTCCCAAGACCATTTGCAAGGTCAGTATTTAAACTGTTTCATGTCACAATGGCAGAATGTTGTAGTTGATTCCAATACCAGTACATCCAATACATTTTTGCTAAATAGGGCTTGAACACTGTGGTGTGGGTGTGATTAGGGCGGCGTCTGCTGGTGGAGAGGTGGGAGTGTCTCAGCCGGGGATCAGACAGCTGCACAGAATCAGGTAATCACACAATATAAGCACGGTGGTTATCTGGTTCTGGTCTCTTGCAGTAGGCTAGGTCGAAAAAGAGCGGTGGAGCGGACCGTGTGTGTGAGAGAGAGAGAGAGAGAGAGAGAGAGAGAGAGAGAGAGAGAGAGAGAGAGGAGAGAGAGAGAGAGAGAGAGAGAGAGAGAGAGAGAGAGAGAGAGAGAGAGAGAGAGAGATAGAGAGAGAGAGGAGAGAGAGAGACTTTATTGATCCCGAGGGAAATTTACTACATTTATTTTAAAGCTTTGTTTCTTACAGATTTAGACTATTAATACAAAATATATATCAACTAATAAATGATGATATATTATTGTGAATTAGCTTTCCTGCAGTATATAAAGTATTTAAAATGAGTTCCACTTTTAACCAGCTGCAACATTCAAGTGATGAACACGTTAACAAAGTAATTATAATACAATCATATAATATATATTATTCAGCAGATTGAGTACTTTTATTGTTGGTACTTTAAGTATATTTTGATGCTAATCCTTTTGTACTTTTACTTAAATTAAATTACATTTATAATTGAAGGAATTCATAACCATATATGTTAACTTTAGTTTACCGTTCTGTAGAGCTGCGATGTTTAATCTGTCGACAGTTTGAAAGAATTTGCATTTTTGACCAAATATTAAGATGTTCTTTGCTCAGCTCCAGTATACGCCTGAGGATTTGAACATTGGCAGTTTACTTTTTCATCTAATCATTTGTATTCTTTTTATTAATTTATAACCATTGATCATTTTCATTATATTAAAGCAAGAAGACTGAAAGACAGCAGTTTCTTCAGCTTTTGGACATCATCCACCTTTGCATCTGAGGTTTCTCCATCAACACTCAGGTAAGGCCCCTTGTGTGAGAGATGTTAGGACAGGAGGCAAAGGAAGCTTTCTGTCAGATACTGACGTTTCTCTAGGAGGAGCGAGACCTTTTCTAACACAAAATAATACCCACTGATGATGCTGCAATTGAATCTACTGATGATGGTGTCGTTTTCTTTGCTGTAAATAATGGTGTGATGCAAGGTGAGCCAGTCAATAATTACTCCTGATACCATTAAGGCCTTCACTATTGGTCTAATTCCCTCAGGCGCTTCTTGTTTAAACGGATATCTCTAATATGGTCTGATGCAAATGTCTTTTAACAATTATCTGAACGTATTCTACCATTAGCTGGTTTTACTGTGATTGTTTTATTTTATGCTCTTTATTCTGATTATTCTGCTCTTATTTCTCTTTATTTTGATTATTTTTCTCTTTATTTTGATTATTTTTCTCTTTATTTTGATTATTTTTCTCTTTATTCTGATTATTTTTCTCTTTATTCTGATTATTTTTCTCTTTATTTTGATTATTTTTCTCTTTATTTTGATTATTTTTCTCTTTATTTTGATTATTTTTCTCTTTATTCTGATTATTTTTCTCTTTATTTTGATTATTTTTCTCTTTATACTGATTATTTTGCGACATTGTTCTGTTCTAGTCACTGCTCTGTCTACTAAAAACTCCCATTCTACTCTTCTTCTGGGGTTCTGGTAATTGGTTTCACTGCTTTCGTCATAAATATCTCTGCTACAGGGCGCTGCCCCCAGTGGCTCCCCGCTCTTTTTCTTTTTCTAAAACTACTGTCGAATGAATCATGTGAGTTTTGACATCTTGCAGAGGGGCTGTCTGCCAATCAACTAAATGTCCATGTTTTAACATGATTGGACACAGGGAGTGCAGATCCATTTAACCTATTCATTCTCTACTGTTGCATATAAGTGTATGGCAATATTCCTCTTACACATGTTTCTAGTTCTACTGTATTTAATCAATAAGTGCTTACTAGGCCTCGTATGCTTCTCTCAAACCCTCCAACATCTTGCTGTGGATGTTGATTCCATGCATTGATATTTCTGTATAACCCTCCCACACTTTGTACAAAATCACTAACTTTGGCCAATCAGTCGTTATGGAATTCACCCGAGTGACTGATCCTTTGAATATTTGTACAGAAGCTTGTGTTATCACCGTAAGGTTTCCACTTCTGATCCAATATTTTGACACCAAAGTTTTAAAACACACTGCGTAGAATCACTCTTTGAACTCTCAACAACTTTTTCATCACTTTCTTATTCACCCATTTCACATATATTTACACACCATGGTCCTCTCTTCAAACACTCAAAATTCCACTATCACTCCCGCCTATCATTACACTATAGACTATGGTGGTACATCAAGGCGTGCTACCCGAACCACTGGACTCAATCCAGACCTCTCTGGGTGGATTTTCAATGAATCTTTACACTATCAACCGAGCTTCTCCTCGTACCTCTCAAATGATTTATTTATTTATATACACGTCGGGCGGCACCAAGGGCCTCCCGGAGTTCACTCAACTAGTTTCTCATTCAAACCGACATACAAGTCACGTATATATCATCATTATTCAATTATTTATTGTACTTAAATATGTTATTTATGTTTTGTTACAGATAACGACTCTCCGCTGACACTCGTATTCTATTTTCCCATGTAATCTATGCAGATTTTGATATCAAAAGGCTCTGCCTACCTTTACTCAATATGCGCAGAACAAGTGTCTGGAGGTGAGTAGGAATCCTCCGGTCCAATCTCCAGGTACTTCTCCACACCCAATCACGTCGGAGTCACCATCTGTTCAGGAAACACAAGTTTATTTAAAGTATGTAGGCTATTACTTGTACAGACATGTTTATAAGATTTATGTATTTTATTTATTCATCAATTTATTTGATGATGGATGAGTTGTGTGGCTTTTGTTTCCCCCGACGAGTAGCCTACTTCCTTGCGATGGCAGAATCGGGAAACGTGTCCGCTACACTGCGACTGAAATCATCGCAGAAGCTGAAGGCGACATTATTTTTGACACAAAGCATCGACATCTTTCCCTCAGCTTTGGTCACTTGGTCTGCCTCCGACACAGTTCTTGTCACACATGAAGTCATTGACCGTGTATGTGTTTGTGTCTCTTCGCGTGCTTGTGCTTGTGCTTGGTCGATGTTTCATGCTGGCGAACATCGCTTATTCCGCCGTGTGTGATGCTAACATCTGAATGGCACACTTTACAAAAAACACGAGTTTGTCCGACTCTGCTTTTTATTAAATAAGGGAAGGTCTCCTCTCATTCGGCGAGGTACTTGCATAAAGTTTTAACTTTTTTGGCAGGTACAGCTGCGTCTCCATCTATCTCCCGTTCACTGTGACTCTCATCCACATTTTTTCGTCTTCTTCTTCTGTGTTATTGTTCCTGTGTTTACTGGCGGATAATGTTTTTCAGCTAAAGTTAAACATAATACTGCCACCTGCTCTACCGGAGGCCACTTTACCACTGTACACTTTTTTTAATTAGGCCTATTTGTATTTAAAGGTTAAAAATACGGGATGATTATGGGAAAATATTTAAACGGGAGGACAGCGGGACAGAAGGAAAAATACGGGATAATCCCGGGAAAAGCGGGAGGGTTGACAGGTATGCACCATTTTAATGCTTAACGTAGCCACAGCCAGGCTTAATAATTCACAGTATTTATTTACTGATATATTTAACAGTCTCGTGGTTAATTGAATATTGATAGTGTGGAATCAGCACTATTTCAATGTCAAATTTAAGTCTCACTATCAAGTATCATGATACTAAACTTGGTATTGGTATTGTGACAACTCTAACACACACTATTTTACTGAAGCCACTTGGGGTTGGGTAAAACTGAGAAATAAACGTACATTGCCATTAGAAACAATAATAAACATTCATCGCACTCAGACAGAGATTTAACACGCTATCCAAGACATAGTGAGCTCCTCCATTACAAACTCGTGCAAAACATTCCGTTCATATATTCCCTGCATATACTCTTCATTAACAGAAATATTATTTACAAATGAGTGTACAGACCGACAATGTCTTCAAAGACCAACTTAAAGTTGGAGAAATAGTAAAACTTCACAGTTTCTAATCAAAACAATAGCGGCTGCAGACCATGATGACATCATCACACGAGGACAGATAACCAAAACCTGTTGCAGAGATTTATTATTGCCAGAAGATGGAGCCAGATAAGCAGTTTTAAAAAGAGTAGTTACGGAACCACACACACACACACACACACACACACACACACACACACACACACACACACACACACACACACACACACACACACACACACACACAGTTTAAAATCACATTCATAATTTGTTATTTTCATATTTTCTTTTTTTCTTTTAATTGATGAGGTTTTTATATCAAACCTTTGTAGATTTGTTGACAGGGTTGAGCATATGGTCTTATCCAATTGAATTTACTAAATAGGACTAACTTTACATGAAATGGTTAAAATGTCTAACACTTAAAAGGTAAGAAAGCAACACTCTCCATCTTTTTAAACAGAGGAAAGATAACACCAATTATTTCCTCTCAACATTGTATCCTTTAAGATATAAAGAAATATTACAATATGTCAATTTTTAAACACAGTAACCAGTGCAATAAAAAAATAATTGCGGCACATAAATAATAACTCAATATTGGCAAACACTGACATTTATTCCTGGGTATAAAAATCTCATGTAAGAAAAAGTTATATCATCTTATACTAATGATATTCTACATTTAGTTTTTCATTCTACAAACTGTACTTTAGTACTTTAGTTACACTGCATTTTAAATTGATTATATAATACAGCCCCCTCATCAATCCATAACACCTTTTTCATATTGCATTAAGACAATATTGCTAATCAGAGACACTTTCAGATGAGCATCAAATAGTTAGCGGACAAGTAACAATGGATGATTAAAACATTTATTAATAAAACCATCACCACCAAAATCTTACTGTGACATGGGTTAAAATCTTGTATCTCTAAACACACGGGCGCAGGAAAAGGTTTCGATACAAACATATTTCTTATTTGAATTTGCTTTATTGTCTTACAGCATTAATGGCATACATATTATTAGAACAAAAAAAGATCTATTTGAAGTTTATTATGTTCAAATAGTCAGATGACGGAAAGAAAGAGAGAGAGTATAACAGAGTGCAGACTGAGAGCAGTATCAGAGTAACACCAGTAGCAGAGTCCCAGTGAGTCCGGTCAGGACTGGGAGCACTGGTCTCTCCTCAGTGTCTCTGAGAACACAGTCTGGGAGCCCTGGGTGGCCTCACAGGTCACAGAGCCCACCTTCCTCCACTGGTCTGCAGGGAGCCTCAGGGTGCTGCTCCAGCTGTAGTGGCCGTCCTTCTCCAGCACCCCGGGGCTGCTGCTCTTCTCCCAGCTGATGCTGCTGCTGCCGTCCACCTTCCAGGCCAGACTCCAGTCTGAGGGGAAGCCCTTGTTGGCCAGGCACATGAGCGTGGCCATCCCCTGCTGCAGCTCTTCTCCGGAGGGGGGCAGAACCATCAGGGTGGGACGGACATCACCTAGGAGACACCAATCAGATTAGAGGACATGGACCACACAGCTGTCAATCAACCAGCAGACACGTGGACACCTTTACTGTGTGAGAGTTTCTCCTTTAAGGAGTTTCTGTCAGATGTTTGTTCTGCTCCATCAGTCACTCACTCACACATTGTTTCACTTCCCTTGAAGAAGCCTCTCATGCATATCAGCACAGAGAGAACCATCATACAGAACAACCTGAAATATATCAAACTACACTGCAAATACAATAACTAAATCTGTTTCAATCATTACAAGATTTTCACAATTTAAAACAATATATGACACAATTTAAAGATTTTGCACATTTTGAAATACTCATATTCATGTAAAAACAGTTATCATTGAGGAAGTAAAGCTGCTCTGAGTTCTCCTCCGTTATCAGAGAGGAGAAATAAAAACATGAAAACTAAAGTGTTACAATTAAAACAAGATATATTTATCTGCCTCAAACATCCAAAAACTGAATTTAAAACATCACTCAACAATATCATATTTAGTTTTGGTGCAGAAACTTACTTCCAACATCCAGTCTGGTTCCTCCACCAAAAGTCAACCACAGTGATACAAAGTCATTGAGCCGCCGTACAAAAACCTCTGACTGTAGAGAGACACGGCGCTCTGACTTTGTGAGACTGAACTAAACCTACAAGCCCTCAAGATGCAGCTTCACCATTAAAGGTGAAATAATGTTTTATTTTCTATTTACATTCTTTAACTTTCACAACTGTAAGTTTATTAAACTTTAATGGAGAGAAGTTTGACTCTTTGTGCAAAATGTATACATTAACATGGAATTCATTATTTTTCCTTGCATACTGAATATATAGGAAAGCAAAAGAAACATTACTTCTGAAATAATATCATATTTAAACATTTGACTTACTTCCAACATCCAGTCTGGTTCCTCCACCGAACGTGTTCCACAGTGATACAAAGTCATTGAGCCGCCGTACAAAAACCTCTGACTGTAGAGAGACACGGCTCTCTGACTTTGAACCAAACAGACTCACCAAACACATCCCCAGTTTACCTCCTTCATGTAATTACTGATTAAAATGATTATTACCGATTCACAAACTTCAGAAATGTATCGAATATTTCCTCATATATTCCTTCAAATATATATCTGCAAGCAATATTTATTTCTCTTTCAGTAAAATACATTTAATTTAGATGTTTCTAAAGAAAATCTCTACAATAAATCCTGATAAATGTAAATGATTTGAAAACAACATCTCTATGGTAGATTATGATGAATGGAAATAACCATTGTGTTTATTAGTGTCTCACAGTGGTGATGATTTGTGTTGTAGTGATTTACAGTGAATTAACAAAACATTCTGGAAAGAAATGTGTCCGTCGAACTCAAAGCAAAGCCTGATACAAATGAGCACTGACACATTCAATACTCTGATAAAGTGATTGATCCATTGATAAACAGCATCATCAGAGTAATCCAAGTCCCTGTTGGAGTCAGTCAGAGCATTTCCATAGAGAGACACTTTGCATCAGCAGCACCATGCTCCAGTGCTCCGGGAGACTTTATAGTCCTGAGAGTTGAACACTGGATGACTGACAGCCGTCCTTCATGACAACAGAAGCCACAGAAATCCTCCTCATCAAAAACATGACTTTGATCTGCGTCCTTATCTGGACTCTCCTCTGCTGCTGCTTCACAGGTAAAGTCCAGAGAAACAAACTCCTCTCCTCTATGAACATCCGTCCCTCTGACATGAAGACGACAAAACCATGATGTGCTTTATGTCTTTGTCTCTGTATCCTCAGAGTCCAGAGGCCAGGTCACAGTGACTCAGTCTGGAGCAGTGAGCTCTGCTCCGGGAGGCTCCGTCACCATCACATGTAGCACCAGTCAGGGGGTTCATGGTGGGACTTATTTAGCCTGGTACCAACAGAGAGATGGAGGAACTCCTAAACTGCTTATTTACCTTGCTAGTACTCGAGAATCAGGGATTCCAGCCCGTTTTACAGGCAGTGGATCAAACTCTGACTTCACTCTGACCATCAGTGGAGTCCAGACTGAAGATGCAGCAGTTTACTTCTGTCAGAGTTTTCATGTCATCAACAGTCAGTATGTGTTCACACAGTGAAAAAGCGTCGTACAAAAACCTCCATCAGTCAGACTGAACAGAAACTGAAGTGACTGCTGCAGCTGGAAGCTACTGCAGAGACTGATACACTTCAGTGAGGACACACACACACACACACACACACACACACACACACACACACACACACACACACACACACACACACACAGACACACAGTAGTTGGTTAAAACACATAATTCACTGCATGGTTTATGAAAAATGGGAATATCCTTCAATACAGATATAATTACAAATGTTGATTAGATATAGATGATTTGTTTCTCCACTAACTTTTTCATTTACATTGAATCCCTGTCTGGTTCTTTGGGATATGCATCAGCATCTCTGACATCATTTCATTCACACCATCAGAAAGTCAGCTTGTATGCCTGTGACATGCTGTAATAGTCTCAACATCCTCCTCTTCCCTTCTCTCAGTCATTAATCAGATCAGAAGTTAAAGCAGGGTATCTGGATACTATCACTCCCTTTTTAAATGTATAGCTAACTCCAGTTTATTGAGGACACACATGCTGTTGTTGCTGTAACCACCGATGAACATTCATCAAAACAAGTTCAAAGACACAAACATGATCTTGATGGTAATCAGATTACTTTCTCCAGTCATATCCCATTATAATCTCAAATTCTTCTCTGATTTTTCCAAAGAGTCAAAAGCAGCTACCGTGGAAATGTACATAAGAACAATTATTATTTTGCATGGTCATAAAGCGTATGTAAAAACACATTTTCTCTTACATGTAACTGAAATCCACAAAAAAGACTGAAAGTTCATTCTTGACCTTGGAAACAGCAAAACAATCTCTCCACAACCTCCATCCACTAACTGTTGTTGAGCTTTCATTCATATCACATGATCTTCCTCAGCAGATGGAGTCGCCCAGTTATTGAAATGCAGATGTTAAATGTCCCGTTCCTCTGAGCATTATTGGGACTTCACTTCTGATGCTGTTTATCAATGGATCCCCTGTCCCTCCCTAAAAAAGACAACAATGGGTCTAAATGTGTCTCTAAGGGTTTACTACAAGACACTAAGAATATTAGAGTGAGAAATTGTAAAGTATCATCGATACTGTGTAAGTGTAATAGAATAAATCGATGATAAAATGATACAATGGAACACAATTTCTAACAACAAGGAATGAATTACGTTTTGTTAAGAGCCAAAATTCTGAGTTTGATAATATAAAGTTTATGGCATTTTTTAAGCAAACACTAAACGTACAAATTTAGCATTTATTAAACATTCTAATCTAAATCTCCATTGATTAATTGATTATGTGTTATAATGATAGTAATAATATAATGTTATAAGAGCTAAATTCATACAGTTCTGACATTGTGTAAACTCATATTTACTCAAAACTACTATATTTAACAGAAATATACAAAATGTATTCAAGATGAAAATGTTATTGTGGTATGACAAAGAAAAATATATGTTAATCAATCCTCTAGTTTTTTAGTTTCTATGCAGCTGTTGAGTCGGATCAGTTCCTCTCCAGCTGAGGAGGTTTTTGTACGACGTTGTATCACTGTGTGAACGGCCAACTGTTACACTGCTGACAGTAATAATCTCCTGCATCTTCAGTCTGAACTCCACTGATGCTCAGAGTGAAGGCAGTCCCAGATCCACTTCCACTAAAACGACCTGAAACTCCAGACTGACGATTAGTAGCATCATAAATCAAGAGTTTGGGAGGTTCATCAGGTTTCTGGAGGTACCAGTGAAGGTATGTACTGGCAGTTGAACTGGCTTTACATCTGATAGAGACAGTCTGACCTGGAACAACAGACTGAGATGCAGGAGACTGAGTCAGGATGATATCTCCTGATGAATCTGGAAAACATGAAAACAGCAGAAGGGTTATTGAGACAAATCCAGTTTGGAGAAAGAAGATCAACATCCACACAGAAGAGCATCATTTCTTTAACATGGAGAAGAGATGGAAGAAGGTAAATGCTGCTTGTTTCAGTGTTTCTCCATCATAGCAGATCATCATGTTGGTGAACCTGGTAGCGTCCTGAAGCAAAGTTTTCACAAGAGAGTCTCACCCTGAACAAGGAGCCCCAGGGTGACCAGCAGTAGAATCAGTGACATCATCATTGTGCTGCCGGCGTGTCAGTGTCTCTGAAAGGCCTGGACAGCCACCGATCAACTCTGATCTCTTAACGGCTGGGAGCAGAGAGGCAGGACACGTATGCAAACACACAGAGTCAGTGAAGTGTAGCTGTCCTCAACATATCATGCTGTTTCCTCTCAGTGCTGAGAGCATTGACTATTTAAATGTTTCACTACATAATGGGTGAAAGGTTTCATAACATAAAACTGATTCTGCTCTGACAGGTTCATTTTAAGAATTATTTTGATAAAATATAAACTGAAGTCTTCAATTCATCCTTTTTATAAGTTTAAAATGAGAATAGGGAGTAGACAGAAGAGTTGCTTTAATTAGTGATCACATTACGGACATTAAGAAGGGAAGATGCAGGTTTTGTGGTGTATAATTTAATATCATTGGTGTGGAAGATGATGTTACGGTGATGCTTGGGATGCTGATGCATTTCCTTATTCTTCCTAAAGATGTATTATTAAAGTTTTCAGATGCTTCTCTTTCATCCTCTGGTAAATCTACCATCAGAAATATAAATGTCACTTTTGACCCGTCATTGACTCTTGAGCAGCATGAAGTGTTTGATTCACTTCTGTTTTTACACTTGAGATGCATTGTTCAACTTTATCCCACTGTGCCTCCAGCTAACATAAAGATGATCATTACAGATTTATTTTGTTCATCAGACTGTAACTCCATTTCTACTTGCCTTTCACGTCGTGATACGCTATCAGTAGGCTCTGTACACGTTCATATGCTCATTGTCATATGTGCAGCATACGTTTCTGCCATACGGCACTGTGTGACAGGGCCTTTAATAGGGGAAGAACTCTTGCCTTTCTTGTGTGACTTGGAACCTTTCCCTGCTTTAATGACAGATTCATTACATTACAGGTCATTTAGCAGACGCCCTTATCCAGAGCGACTTCCAGTGAACTAAGTACAGTTCCACTCTGGGTTAAGTACCTTGCTCAGGGGCACAATGGTGGGGACCCTGAACTCACAACCATCTGGTGTTGTATTTGGAAGCCGTACCACTAGACCACTAGGCCATCACCACCACTCATTCAGAATATGAGTAATGACCCCACAGGTGAAACTGACACTATCTCTCAGGAATCTGGCTGGAATAAGATCCAGGCCAGTTGCTTTGTTTGTACATAATGAGGAGAGTATTGTCATTACTTTTGTTACTGAGACAGGACTCATCTCAAATGAGTCAGGAGTAACTTTTTTACTTATTTAGAAACCAGACTTGCTGCAATGGGTGTATTGAAGTGTCCCGATATCTTCTGTTTATCAAAGGACATGGTATTGTCTATATCTATTCCAACATTACATTATTTAGTGTTATATTTCCCTGGTGAGCCCACACATGTCTTTAAGGACTTTCCATAGTTCTTTGGAACAGCATCAACGTAACACTGGGACTCGGCTCTGTATTTTCTAACTCTGTACTGTATATATCTGTCATAGTCAGTATGCAGATTTTACATCTAAATCTTCAGCAAATATATTTAGTCTCTGTCTGATGAGGTCCTAAATATCTGTTGTCATTCATGTGGCACCTGCTCACTGCTGACTCAAAAGTGAAGTTGACTGTGGCTTTAAAGTTGGGACTTTTCATCTTTTGGAGTCAATCCAGTTGGACATTAGTGGACACTGTTCAGAAGGCAGCTGAGGACCCACTGGCTTAGTGTGTGTGTGTGTGTGTGTGTGTGTGTGTGTGTGTGTGTGTGTGTGTGTGTGTGTGTGTGTGTGTGTGTGTGTGTGTGTGTGTGTGTGTGTGTGTGTGTATTGCCTTTATCTTCTGTTAAAAAGCATATCAGAGGTGTTTGCTTAACCCTCCTATTGTGTTCGGGTCAAATCTGACCGATTTACTACTTTCATCAATCATAAATATTTTGTTTTACATCTGATTGCTTCAAGTCCTTATGATATCCTCCACAGTAGACATTTGAACATATACAATTTCTGATCACCACTTTCATTGATATTGGACGGGGTTTAGTCAACTTTGTTACATCCATGGTGTTCCCAGTCAAAATTGACCGGCATAAGAAATGAATTGGTAACCCTAGATTAATTTCATCCAACAGATAGCACACACACACACACACACACACTCACACACACACACACACACACACACACTTTTATCTGTACCTTGCTCTCATTTCACTCTGTGAGCACAATGAGTAGGCCACTGATTATCTGTCAGAGAGGCACCTGAAGAACCGGCACATGAGGTGACAATCCAGTCCAAGGGTGGTAACTTGCTCTGGTATTCATCCTCCCAGGACAGAGGAGGCAGAGCGAGAGTGGAAAACATTGTAAGGATGACGCCAGGGCCAACAGGGTTTGCAACATCTCGTGTGGATGACATCAAGTCCAGCTTCCAACTCTTTTTACCAAAGTCCATTGAGGAAATTATAGTGGAGATGACTAACCTGGAGGGGAGGCGTGTGTTTGGGGACACGGGGAGAGCATTGGACCAGGTAGTCCTCCAAGCATACATAGGTCTGTTGATTCTAGCAGGAGTTTATCGGTCAAACGGTTATCGGTTAGGAGTCTGCAAGCCCCAGCCACGGCCCTGGCCGCACTCCCCCAATAAGGACAGGGGCAGAAAAAGAAGAGATGCAAGCTCTGTGCCCCAAGAAACAATAAAAAAAGCCTTACATGCTACAAATGTGATGCTTACATTTGCAAGGCACACTCCGACATGATGGTAAAAGGGCACTCCTGTGCGCACACACACACACACACACGCTCACACACACACACACACAGTAGTTGGTTAAAACACATAATTCACTGCATGGTTTGTGAAAAATGGGAATATCCTTCAATACAGATATAATTACAAATGTTGATTAGATATAGATGATTTGTTTCTCCACTAACTTTTCTTATATATTTACTGCAGTTATTCATGTAAACCAGTAGTCTGAGACATTGTTTACAGCTTAAAAGGGTATTCAATAACATTTGGAGATGATTAATGGTTTTTGTGTTGATGTGTTGTGTTGACCGGGAACACCAAAGTAAGGGGGGAGAAACGAACACAATAGGAGGGTTGCTTAGAATAATAAGGATAAAATGAATGTGTGTGTATGTATGTGTGTGTGTGTGTGTGTGTGTGTCCTCACTGAAGTGTATCAGTCTCTGCAGTAGCTTCCAGCTGCAGCAGTCACTTCAGTTTCTGTTCAGTCTGACTGATGGAGGTTTTTGTACGACGCTTTTTCACTGTGTGAACACCCACTGACTGTTGATGAGATGAAGACTCTGACAGAAGTAAACTGCTGCATCTTCAGTCTGGACTCCACTGATGGTCAGAGTGAAGTCAGAGTTTGATCCACTGCCTGTAAAACGGGCTGGAATCCCTGATTCTCGAGTACTAGCAAGGTAAATAAGCAGTTTAGGAGTTCCTCCATCTCTCTGTTGGTACCAGGCTAAATAAGTCCCACCATGAACCGCCTGACTGGTGCTACATGTGATGGTGACGGAGCCTCCCGGAGCAGAGCTCACTGCTCCAGACTGAGTCACTGTGACCTGGCCTCTGGACTCTGAGGATACAGAGACAAAGACATAAAGCACATCATGGTTTTGTCGTCTTCATGTCAGAGGGACGGATGTTCATAGAGGAGAGGAGTTTGTTTCTCTGGACTTTACCTGTGAAGCAGCAGCAGAGGAGAGTCCAGATGAGGACGCAGATCAAAGTCATGTTTTTGATGAGGAGGATTTCTGTGGCTTCTGTTGTCATGAAGGACGGCTGTCAGTCATCCAGTGTTCAACTCTCAGGACTATAAAGTCTCCCGGAGCACTGGAGCATGGTGCTGCTGATGCAAAGTGTCTCTCTATGGAAATGCTCTGACTGACTCCAACAGGGACTTGGATTACTCTGATGATGCTGTTTATCAATGGATCAATCACTTTATCAGAGTATTGAATGTGTCAGTGCTCATTTGTATCAGGCTTTGCTTTGAGTTCGACGGACACATTTCTTTCCAGAATGTTTTGTTAATTCACTGTAAATCACTACAACACAAATCATCACCACTGTGAGACACTAATAAACACAATGGTTATTTCCATTCATCATAATCTACCATAGAGATGTTGTTTTCAAATCATTTACATTTATCAGGATTTATTGTAGAGATTTTCTTTAGAAACATCTAAATTAAATGTATTTTACTGAAAGAGAAATAAATATTGCTTGCAGATATATATTTGAAGGAATATATGAGGAAATATTCGATACATTTCTGAAGTTTGTGAATCGGTAATAATCATTTTAATCAGTAATTACATGAAGGAGGTAAACTGGGGATGTGTTTGGTGAGTCTGTTTGGTTCAAAGTCAGAGAGCCGTGTCTCTCTACAGTCAGAGGTTTTTGTACGGCGGCTCAATGACTTTGTATCACTGTGGTAACACGTTCGGTGGAGGAACCAGACTGGATGTTGGAAGTAAGTCAAATGTTTAAATATGATATTATTTCAGAAGTAATGTTTCTTTTGCTTTCCTATATATTCAGTATGCAAGGAAAAATAATGAATTCCATGTTAATGTATACATTTTGCACAAAGAGTCAAACTTCTCTCCATTAAAGTTTAATAAACTTACAGTTGTGAAAGTTAAAGAATGTAAATAGAAAATAAAACATTATTTCACCTTTAATGGTGAAGCTGCATCTTGAGGGCTTGTAGGTTTAGTTCAGTCTCACAAAGTCAGAGCGCCGTGTCTCTCTACAGTCAGAGGTTTTTGTACGGCGGCTCAATGACTTTGTATCACTGTGGTTGACTTTTGGTGGAGGAACCAGACTGGATGTTGGAAGTAAGTTTCTGCACCAAAACTAAATATGATATTGTTGAGTGATGTTTTAAATTCAGTTTTTGGATGTTTGAGGCAGATAAATATATCTTGTTTTAATTGTAACACTTTAGTTTTCATGTTTTTATTTCTCCTCTCTGATAACGGAGGAGAACTCAGAGCAGCTTTACTTCCTCAATGATAACTGTTTTTACATGAATATGAGTATTTCAAAATGTGCAAAATCTTTAAATTGTGTCATATATTGTTTTAAATTGTGAAAATCTTGTAATGATTGAAACAGATTTAGTTATTGTATTTGCAGTGTAGTTTGATATATTTCAGGTTGTTCTGTATGATGGTTCTCTCTGTGCTGATATGCATGAGAGGCTTCTTCAAGGGAAGTGAAACAATGTGTGAGTGAGTGACTGATGGAGCAGAACAAACATCTGACAGAAACTCCTTAAAGGAGAAACTCTCACACAGTAAAGGTGTCCACGTGTCTGCTGGTTGATTGACAGCTGTGTGGTCCATGTCCTCTAATCTGATTGGTGTCTCCTAGGTGATGTCCGTCCCACCCTGATGGTGCTGCCCCCCTCCGGAGAAGAGCTGCAGCAGGGGATGGCCACGCTCATGTGCCTGGCCAACAAGGGCTTCCCCTCAGACTGGAGTCTGGCCTGGAAGGTGGACGGCAGCAGCAGCATCAGCTGGGAGAAGAGCAGCAGCCCCGGGGTGCTGGAGAAGGACGGCCACTACAGCTGGAGCAGCACCCTGAGGCTCCCTGCAGACCAGTGGAGGAAGGTGGGCTCTGTGACCTGTGAGGCCACCCAGGGCTCCCAGACTGTGTTCTCAGAGACACTGAGGAGAGACCAGTGCTCCCAGTCCTGACCGGACTCACTGGGACTCTGCTACTGGTGTTACTCTGATACTGCTCTCAGTCTGCACTCTGTTATACTCTCTCTCTTTCTTTCCGTCATCTGACTATTTGAACATAATAAACTTCAAATAGATCTTTTTTTGTTCTAATAATATGTATGCCATTAATGCTGTAAGACAATAAAGCAAATTCAAATAAGAAATATGTTTGTATCGAAACCTTTTCCTGCGCCCGTGTGTTTAGAGATACAAGATTTTAACCCATGTCACAGTAAGATTTTGGTGGTGATGGTTTTATTAATAAATGTTTTAATCATCCATTGTTACTTGTCCGCTAACTATTTGATGCTCATCTGAAAGTGTCTCTGATTAGCAATATTGTCTTAATGCAGATATGAAAAAGGTGTTATGGATTGATGAGGGGGCTGTATTATATAATCAATTTAAAATGCAGTGTAACTAAAGTACTAAAGTACAGTTTGTAGAATGAAAAACTAAATGTAGAATATCATTAGTATAAGATGATATAACCTTTTTCTTACATGAGATTTTTATACCCAGGAATAAATGTCAGTGTTTGCCAATATTGAGTTATTATTTATGTGCCGCAATTATTTTTTTATTGCACTGGTTACTGTGTTTAAAAATTGACATATTGTAATATTTCTTTATATCTTAAAGGATACAATGTTGAGAGGAAATAATTGGTGTTATCTTTCCTCTGTTTAAAAAGATGGAGAGTGTTGCTTTCTTACCTTTTAAGTGTTAGACATTTTAACCATTTCATGTAAAGTTAGTCCTATTTAGTAAATTCAATTGGATAAGACCATATGCTCAACCCTGTCAACAAATCTACAAAGGTTTGATATAAAAACCTCATCAATTAAAAGAAAAAAAGAAAATATGAAAATAACAAATTATGAATGTGATTGTAATTCTTGTGTGTGTGTGTGTGTGTGTGTGTGTGTGTGTGTGTGTGTGTGTGTGTGTGTGTGTGTGTGTGTGTGTGCGTGTGTGGTTCCGTAACTACTCTTTTTAAAACTGCTTATCTGGCTCCATCTTCTGGCAATAATAAATCTCTGCAACAGGTTTTGGTTATCTGTCCTCGTGTGATGATGTCATCATGGTCTGCAGCCGCTATTGTTTTGATTAGAAACTGTGAAGTTTTACTATTTCTCCAACTTTAAGTTGGTCTTTGAAGACATTGTCGGTCTGTACACTCATTTGTAAATAATATTTCTGTTAATGAAGAGTATATGCAGGGAATATATGAACGGAATGTTTTGCACGAGTTTGTAATGGAGGAGCTCACTATGTCTTGGATAGCGTGTTAAATCTCTGTCTGAGTGCGATGAATGTTTATTATTGTTTCTAATGGCAATGTACGTTTATTTCTCAGTTTTACCCAACCCCAAGTGGCTTCAGTAAAATAGTGTGTGTTAGAGTTGTCACAATACCAATACCAAGTTTAGTATCATGATACTTGATAGTGAGACTTAAATTTGACATTGAAATAGTGCTGATTCCACACTATCAATATTCAATTAACCACGAGACTGTTAAATATATCAGTAAATAAATACTGTGAATTATTAAGCCTGGCTGTGGCTACGTTAAGCATTAAAATGGTGCATACCTGTCAACCCTCCCGCTTTTCCCGGGATTATCCCGTATTTTTCCTTCTGTCCCGCTGTCCTCCCGTTTAAATATTTTCCCATAATCATCCCGTATTTTTAACCTTTAAATACAAATAGGCCTAATTAAAAAAAGTGTACAGTGGTAAAGTGGCCTCCGGTAGAGCAGGTGGCAGTATTATGTTTAACTTTAGCTGAAAAACATTATCCGCCAGTAAACACAGGAACAATAACACAGAAGAAGAAGACGAAAAAATGTGGATGAGAGTCACAGTGAACGGGAGATAGATGGAGACGCAGCTGTACCTGCCAAAAAAGTTAAAACTTTATGCAAGTACCTCGCCGAATGAGAGGAGACCTTCCCTTATTTAATAAAAAGCAGAGTCGGACAAACTCGTGTTTTTTGTAAAGTGTGCCATTCAGATGTTAGCATCACACACGGCGGAATAAGCGATGTTCGCCAGCATGAAACATCGACCAAGCACAAGCACAAGCACGCGAAGAGACACAAACACATACACGGTCAATGACTTCATGTGTGACAAGAACTGTGTCGGAGGCAGACCAAGTGACCAAAGCTGAGGGAAAGATGTCGATGCTTTGTGTCAAAAATAATGTCGCCTTCAGCTTCTGCGATGATTTCAGTCGCAGTGTAGCGGACACGTTTCCCGATTCTGCCATCGCAAGGAAGTAGGCTACTCGTCGGGGGAAACAAAAGCCACACAACTCATCCATCATCAAATAAATTGATGAATAAATAAAATACATAAATCTTATAAACATGTCTGTACAAGTAATAGCCTACATACTTTAAATAAACTTGTGTTTCCTGAACAGATGGTGACTCCGACGTGATTGGGTGTGGAGAAGTACCTGGAGATTGGACCGGAGGATTCCTACTCACCTCCAGACACTTGTTCTGCGCATATTGAGTAAAGGTAGGCAGAGCCTTTTGATATCAAAATCTGCATAGATTACATGGGAAAATAGAATACGAGTGTCAGCGGAGAGTCGTTATCTGTAACAAAACATAAATAACATATTTAAGTACAATAAATAATTGAATAATGATGATATATACGTGACTTGTATGTCGGTTTGAATGAGAAACTAGTTGAGTGAACTCCGGGAGGCCCTTGGTGCCGCCCGACGTGTATATAAATAAATAAATCATTTGAGAGGTACGAGGAGAAGCTCGGTTGATAGTGTAAAGATTCATTGAAAATCCACCCAGAGAGGTCTGGATTGAGTCCAGTGGTTCGGGTAGCACGCCTTGATGTACCACCATAGTCTATAGTGTAATGATAGGCGGGAGTGATAGTGGAATTTTGAGTGTTTGAAGAGAGGACCATGGTGTGTAAATATATGTGAAATGGGTGAATAAGAAAGTGATGAAAAAGTTGTTGAGAGTTCAAAGAGTGATTCTACGCAGTGTGTTTTAAAACTTTGGTGTCAAAATATTGGATCAGAAGTGGAAACCTTACGGTGATAACACAAGCTTCTGTACAAATATTCAAAGGATCAGTCACTCGGGTGAATTCCATAACGACTGATTGGCCAAAGTTAGTGATTTTGTACAAAGTGTGGGAGGGTTATACAGAAATATCAATGCATGGAATCAACATCCACAGCAAGATGTAGGAGGGTTTGAGAGAAGCATACGAGGCCTAGTAAGCACTTATTGATTAAATACAGTAGAACTAGAAACATGTGTAAGAGGAATATTGCCATACACTTATATGCAACAGTAGAGAATGAATAGGTTAAATGGATCTGCACTCCCTGTGTCCAATCATGTTAAAACATGGACATTTAGTTGATTGGCAGACAGCCCCTCTGCAAGATGTCAAAACTCACATGATTCATTCGACAGTAGTTTTAGAAAAAGAAAAAGAGCGGGGAGCCACTGGGGGCAGCGCCCTGTAGCAGAGATATTTATGACGAAAGCAGTGAAACCAATTACCAGAACCCCAGAAGAAGAGTAGAATGGGAGTTTTTAGTAGACAGAGCAGTGACTAGAACAGAACAATGTCGCAAAATAATCAGTATAAAGAGAAAAATAATCAAAATAAAGAGAAAAATAATCAGAATAAAGAGAAAAATAATCAGAATAAAGAGAAAAATAATCAAAATAAAGAGAAATAAGAGCAGAATAATCAGAATAAAGAGCATAAAATAAAACAATCACAGTAAAACCAGCTAATGGTAGAATACGTTCAGATAATTGTTAAAAGACATTTGCATCAGACCATATTAGAGATATCCGTTTAAACAAGAAGCGCCTGAGGGAATTAGACCAATAGTGAAGGCCTTAATGGTATCAGGAGTAATTATTGACTGGCTCACCTTGCATCACACCATTATTTACAGCAAAGAAAACGACACCATCATCAGTAGATTCAATTAGCAGCATCATCAGTGGGTATTATTTTGTGTTAGAAAAGGTCTCGCTCCTCCTAGAGAAACGTCAGTATCTGACAGAAAGCTTCCTTTGCCTCCTGTCCTAACATCTCTCACACAAGGGGCCTTACCTGAGTGTTGATGGAGAAACCTCAGATGCAAAGGTGGATGATGTCCAAAAGGTGAAGAAACTGCTGTCTTTCAGTCTTCTTGCTTTAATATAATGAAAATGATCAATGGTTATAAATTAATAAAAAGAATACAAATGATTAGATGAAAAAGTAAACTGCCAATGTTCAAATCCTCAGGCGTATACTGGAGCTGAGCAAAGAACATCTTAATATTTGGTCAAAAATGCAAATTCTTTCAAACTGTCGACAGATTAAACATCGCAGCTCTACAGAACGGTAAACTAAAGTTACATATATGGTTATGAATTCCTTCAATTATAAAATGTAATTTAATTTAAGTAAAATACAAAAGGATTAGCATCAAAATATACTTAAAGTACCAACAATAAAAGTACTCACTCTGCACAATAATATATATTATATGATTGTATTATAATTACTTTGTTAACGTGTTCATCACTTGAATGTTGCAGCTGGTAAAAGTGGAGCTCATTTAAAATACTTTATATACTTCAGGAAAGCTAATTCACAATAATATATCATCATTTATTAGTTGATATATATTTTGTATTAATAGTCTAAATCTGTAAGAAACAAAGCTTTAAAATAAATGTAGTAAATTTCCCTTGGGATCAATAAAGTATCTCTCTCTCTCTCTCTCTCTCTCTCTCTCTCTCTCTCTCTCTATCTATCTATCTATCTATCTATCTATCTATCTATCTATCTATCTATCTATCTATCTATCTATCTATCTATCTATCTATCTATCTATCTATCTCTCTCTCTCTCTCTCTATCTATCTATCTATCTATCTATCTATCTATCTATCTATCTATCTCTCTCTCTATCTATCTATCTATCTATCTATCTATCTATCTATCTATCTATCTCTCTAAAGTAAAAAGCTCAATATTTCCTGGAACCTTTAACTGGAACTCGATTGTTTCCACTGAACTTGGCCTTCTGAAAGGATTTTCACGGAAAGCAACAAACTGTGGTCTGCCATGGGCACCTGAGCAGGTGGGAGGAGCCGGCAGTTTGAGAAAAGATTAACCTGCTTTCATTTGCATGTTATAATCCTTCATACAAAGACGCAGTTCATATTCTCCATAATGTTATTTGAATTTCCATTTCCCCTCGTTATGTTATCTACCCATTGTAAATGGTTGTAGGAGTAGTATAGTTATGTAAATGATTATCACAGAGCTCTCATGATAGTTTTAATATGTGCAGGGTTCTTCCTGACCCCGTGCACGAGTGCATCTGTCGAGCACCTCGCCACAGGCCAAAACTCACAGGACTTTCCCGTGCCTACTTTTAACTTGTCCGCTACAGTGCTCCGTGTTAGATAACCACTAGGTAATGTGTCACCGCCAATTCAACACGTTCACAGATGTCTCAGTCAAATAAAAATGTTCACCGTCGATTCAACACAATTCATCAACGTGTAACTTTATGGAAATCCAACTAGATATAAGATTTCACGAGACGCTGGACACCTGGCCAGTCTCGGGAAAAGGGTCCCCACGTTCGTACAGGTTATCTTACCCAAATGTGTTATGGCGTGTGTAAGTTGGTTCAATCAGTATCGTGTAGCCGTAGTGTGGAAACTGAACTTACCCCGGGGCCGCGAAGAGACTCTCCTCCTCATTACCCAGTCCATATTAGTATAGATATCCAGCATTGTTTCTTTTCCCATTTTAATCTGATGTGGTTTCAAAGTGTCCCTGTAATGTTTTTGAGCAGTGTACTTCCCTTTAAACACAGTTTAATCTCTAAATGAAAACAATGCTTAAAATGTGACTATGAGTACCAACACCATGTACTCTGATTATGTTTAAACAAGTACAACTGTATATCAGTACTTCAGCAAGCAAACTCTTTATGAAAGGTTCACAATTTAAATAACTCAAACTATTTCATTCTGGTAAAAACATTAAGAAGGTAATATACATACAGTACCTCCAGAATAAACCACAGATTATTCAATTCCATTCTTTGTAAGTGACACAGACTGTGGCTATGTTGAAAACCTCTTTTATATGTTACATGACCATAAATGTGTATTCATATATAGATATTGCCGGCACATATCTTGCAGGGGGTGAACCTCTCCTTAAGCCATTTTAGCTTTTTTGTTTTTATCAGTACTTTTTAATTGTTTGTGCTTATTTCTGGAGTTCTATAAAACATTATCACTCATACCAGACTTATTCATGCAGGTCAGATGTCTTCTATGAAGCCACCTGTAGGTGTGGTTCAGCCACCACTAGGCATTTAGCACTTTTAGCAAATCATTAGATATTAATTGCATCATCTTCCACTTCTCTCTACAACATGTGCTAAATTACAGAGAGCCAGTGATGTCTATAATGTCAATTCCTGGATATTAAATGTTCATCTGCAGTGGTCCAAGTAATATTTGTTGTTAACTTCTTATCACATGACATGAGACTGAGAATATGACCACAAATACTGATATGCTAAATATATAACAATTTGATTTTACTGGCAAAATATTACTTATTTTCTCTATTTAAAAATAAAAACAAGAACATTTTTATAATACAGCTTGTCATGTATTAAAATGTATTCAGCCTATTTTAATTCTTAATTTAAAATATTTACTTTTTTCAGTAGCGTATGTGTGTGCAGTCATATTCTCACACGGGCCCGGTTCTAAGAAATGCAGGTTTTGGACTTAAAGCGATTATTATCTAGTAAAAGAGCCAATAATGCTCATACTCATAGATATTCATTTTGTTGATTATCGTTGTTTCTTTCTGATACCGAGCTATTTGACACGTGTTATCATCACAGAATGTTGTTGTAAAGAAAAGGTCCATTTTACTGGTTTACATAAATAATGATTTAATTGTTGTTACAATGAGAAACCGACTGAGGGCGCTGTAGGACACAGTCGCTTTATGTACATGAAGTGGCAATGGGAGAGGAGAAGAGAAGATAAATCTGTAGTCAAGGCCCTCAGCCAGTTCATATCCGTGTTTTGGGATCCCAAAAAGGGTCAAATTTAACATGTCGGTTGTTTGCACAGGTCCTCAAACAAGTTCACATAAAGCACAACACGGCCTCACCATCCACAGAGCCAAGGTTTTTTTATTGGTTAAGTGGTCCTTGGTCTCAAAAAGTTTTAGAAAAACTGGTGTAGAGGAGTTGCAACCACCACTCTATCAAAGGGAAATACACTACTATGACATTTGAATGTTTTCAAATTTCAAAGTCGGGTCTTATAAAAAGGTTCATTTTGCAAACTGTTGACCTGCTGCTGTTATCCCTTAAACATGTGCACTGTCACTTTTGGACCAGAAGATGTCCCCATAAAGTAATGTCTTCAACTTTAAAACTCCAGATGGTCCACATGAGATTCATGTGAAACTACCAGTCTTACTGTTACAGAAACTAAAATCTGAAGATTATTTCTGTTCCCTTTTTCAGTTCCTCCACAACCATCTGTACTGACTGTTTCAACTAGGTCAGGTAGGTTGAACACTTAATCAGAAAATATTCTCAAAGCTCCATTAGGAGTAATCCATAAAGGGTGTTGAGTGCATTTGAAAGATAGATCACTAAAATCAAGAGGAACAATTATTGCAGTTATGAGAATTCAATTTGTGATGAACCAAAACAAACTTTAGGGTTAGTTAAAGGTTTTATTTGTCACATGCTCATACAAATGTGTGCAGTGCTACTGCTAGAGTTGAATAATAATACTAATATAATAATAAGCTTTATTTGTATAGCACCTTTCATACAAGAATTGCAGCCCAAAGTGCTTCACAGCAAAAACATAACAATTAGTACAAGATTAGACAGAATAAGAGCATTTACAGTACAATAAGCACAGTGTTGATGTAAATGAGTGTGAAGTACCATTAAAAATAGTATCAGAGCCATATTTTGAAAGCATGAGATCAACAATGGACCCCTGTGGCCTTTCAACTGGTTTACTCCCTTTGCTACAGTCACAACTCCAGTCCAGGCTAAAGTCATGGCTATTTCTAAATATCCTCAGCCTACAACAAAAAAAGAACTACAGCGTTTTTTGGGCTTAGTGGGGTATTATAGGAGTTTCTGTAGGAATTTTTCGACTGTGGTTTTTTCGTTGACTGAATTGCTGAACGCCAAGGCAACATTTATTTGGTCATCTGAGTGCCAGCAAGCCTTTGAAAATGTTAAATCACTCTTGTGCTCTTCCCCTGTGCTAGCAGCTCCAGGTTTTCATAAAACATGTATGCTGCGGGTGGATGCAGAGCCACCTAAGAATTTGATTGACTTTGTGAATGGTTTTAGACATCGGTTGGTTGTGGCTGGTGGAATGGCAAGGGAGAAGTTACAACTATCTCAGAGTAGGATGAAGCACATATACGATCGTCGCGCAGAACGCCGTGTGTTTAGTCCAGGAGACCAGGTCCTTGCTCTTATGCCTTTGATGGAGTGCGCCCGGCTCTGGTTGTCAGCTCTATGTCCGTTGCGCGTGAGGACGATGGGGTGCCAGAGCCGGATGATTGTTTGTTGTACGGGCGTTTGAAAAATTCTGAGTCGCTTTGTAATTGGGACAAGCTACTCTCCCACATGTCAGAATCCAAACGGAGTGAATTGTGTGCACTTTTGCATAAATATCCCCCTGGAGCCCCCAATTTGTCACAACCCAAGCTCTAGGGCAGAACAAACAGACGAAAAGGACACGAAATGCCAAAACATATAAGTGATTTATTTGCAAACAGGACATAACCTGGCTCGGGCAGGGAGAGACCGCAGCATCGCGGATGCTGGGCCTTTTATGGTCGTGGGATGCTCTGCGCCCAGGTGCTCCAGATCAGACGGACTGCTGCCATCAGCTCCACTGACACCTTAAAGATATCCAACACAGTGACTGACACAAGACAGGTTAAGCAGGGGCCGTCACACTACCCATTCTTGGTCTTCCCGTTTCATAAACAAACCCCAGTTTGTTAAGTTTTATGAAATCTACCGGTTAATAATAATAATAATTATCAGAGAAACTTCCTCTGGCAATTACATTGGCATGAAGGATAGAAGCAATAATTAGAACATTAAATATAAAGATAGTAATTCAATTATAATGTTTTATACTGTTATACACTGAGAAATATAAGAAGTACATTTGTCACAGTTAAATGGCATACAGTACCCTTAACATGCTCAGGTGCACATATGCAATCATGCATGGTGGTGCAAAGGACTAATTCTAGAAGCAATTAATCAATTACATTGGCATGTCACATTTTCAGTTCATCTTGCTTCAATGAATCATATACTTACAATGTTATTAAGTGCTAAGATAGCATGGCATGTCCCATCTTTGTGCATGAACAGTGAGCGCTGTTTGGTTAGTGACTTTATATAATCTGGAGCCTTGCTCTCTGAAGGGATCATCAGTACAGTTCAGGTGCTCATACGACAGCCAGGCGGGAAAGCAAGAATGAATAGTTTAGAGGGGAAGTCAAAGACGGCAGGCGGAAAACGCACCAAACTCTCAAGTCTGCCTTCATATCGAAATCATGTTAAATATCTCGGTGACCAAGAGCACAATTCAAGCTTAGAGCTTCACGACCTACAGGACAATGACACTGGATATTACTACTTCAGGTTTGACACATACACATGTGAAGGATGCAGTAAAGGATCAGTGTATTTATCTTTAACAGGCCGAGTTCACTGATAATATAATATAATAATATTTCCAGTTTTGTGTATCTAAATCTGGAGAATGAATTTATGATTTTGGGCTATTAAATTGACTTTTGAAGTACCCTTACACTGATGTTGATATCCTCTACGCCTACATTTGAAAGATTAAAAGTTAAAAGTAGGACATCAGTGAAATACAGTAGCAGGACTATGATCCTCCATTAAAAATGTACATATAGCACACAGTCAATTAAAGGGTTCAATATCTTAAACTAATTAAAAATGTGAAACCAGATAACCATAATGTTTCTTCTTTTAAATAAAACTAAAAGCTTATAAACAAATTATGAATAATGAAACTCTGTGGATGTATAGCCCACTGTTGCAGCCAGGAGTGTGTCTAAGGATGCTGAAGGCCTGTTCTGCTGAACTCGGGGAGCCCCTTCAGTGTATGTTCAACCTGAGCTTGCAGCTGGGGAGGGTCCCAGTACTCTGGAAGACTTCATGTCTCATCCCTGTCCCCAAAAAGAAACACCCTAGGGAGCCAGATGACTTCCGGCCGGTTGCACTGACATCACACATGATGAAGACCATGTAGCGGCTGCTGCTCCATCACCTCAGACCGCAGGTCCACCATGCACAAGATCCTCTGCAGTTCGCATACCAGGCAAAGGTGGGCGTGGATGACTCCATCCTCTATCTGTTACACAGGGCTTACTCTCATCTGAACAAGGGGAGTGGCGCCCTTTAACACCATCCAGCCCCTACTCCTGAGAGATAAGCAGACAGAGATGAGGATGGACTCGCATCTGGTGAGATGGAGTACGGACTACCTCACAGAGAGACCACAGTACGTCAGGCTGAAAGGCTGCACTGACACTGTGGTCAGCACCACTGCAGCGCCACAGGGGACGGTACTCTCCCCTGTCCTGTTCACCCTCTACACCTCTGACTTCCAGCACAACTCTGAGCTCTGCCACATGCAGAAATACTCAGATGACTCTGTGATCGTCAGCTGAGTCAGGAATGGACAAGAGGGGGAGTACAGGAACCTGTTGGAGGACTTTGTGAGGTGGTCCAAGTCAAACCATCTGCAGCTGAACACCTCCAAGACCAAGGAGATGGTGGTGGACTTACGAAGTATCAGACCACAGCTGCAACCGTTGTCCATCGAGGGGGTCGACGTGGAGGTGGTCAGGACCTATAAATATCTGGGGCTGCAGCTGGACGACAAGCTGGACTGGACTGCAAACATGGACACTCTTCACAAGAAAGGGCAGAGTCGTCTGTACTTTCTGAGAAGGCTGGGGTCCTTCAAAATCTGCACAACACTGCTTGTTGATGTTCTACCAGTGCTCTCTTCTATACTGTGGTGTGTTGGGGAGGAAGCAGCAAGAAGAGGGACGCAGGGCGGCTGGACAGACTGGTGAGGAGGGCTGGCTCTGTAGTGGGCACGGAGCTGGACTGCCTGGTGACAGTAGCAGAGAGAAGGACCATCCTGGACAACGGCCACCACCCTCTGCACAGCACATTCACCCGGCAGAGGAGCGTGTTCAACAGCAGACTGCTGTCCCTGTCCTGCTCCACAGACAGGCTCAAGAACTCCTTCGTCCCCCTGGCCATAAGACTGTACAACACTGTACATTTCAAACATTTCAAACATTTCAAACATTTCAAACATTTCAAACATTCAAAACAAAACAAACAGTGGTCAATGTTGCAGTGTATATTTGTATTTATTTATAACAGCCTGTATTTTTACTTTTGTATTTATAATTTACAGCCTTTATCTCTTATTTTTATTTTTACTTACTTTTTAATGGAGGGAGGGAGGGAGGGGGGGGCAGATGTGCAATGTCATATGTCTTTTAAGCTACTGGATGCCTAAAGTGACATTTATATTTCTGATGGTAGATTTACCAGAGGATGAAAGAGAAGCATCTGAAAACTTTAATAATACATCTTTAGGAAGAATAAGGAAATGCATCAGCATCCCAAGCATCACCGTAACATCATCTTCCACACCAATGATATTAAATTATACACCACAAAACCTGCATCTTCCCTTCTTAATGTCCGTAATGTGATCACTAATTAAAGCAACTCTTCTGTCTACTCCCTATTCTCATTTTAAACTTATAAAAAGGATGAATTGAAGACTTCAGTTTATATGTTATCAAAATAATTCTTAAAATGAACCTGTCAGAGCAGAATCAGTTTTATGTTATGAAACCTTTCACCCATTATGTAGTGAAACATTTAAATAGTCAATGCTCTCAGCACTGAGAGGAAACAGCATGATATGTTGAGGACAGCTACACTTCACTGACTCTGTGTGTTTGCATACGTGTCCTGCCTCTCTGCTCCCAGCCGTTAAGAGATCAGAGTTGATCGGTGGCTGTCCAGGCCTTTCAGAGACACTGACACGCCGGCAGCACAATGATGATGTCACTGATTCTACTGCTGGTCACCCTGGGGCTCCTTGTTCAGGGTGAGACTCTCTTGTGAAAACTTTGCTTCAGGACGCTACCAGGTTCACCAACATGATGATCTGCTATGATGGAGAAACACTGAAACAAGCAGCATTTACCTTCTTCCATCTCTTCTCCATGTTAAAGAAATGATGCTCTTCTGTGTGGATGTTGATCTTCTTTCTCCAAACTGGATTTGTCTCAATAACCCTTCTGCTGTTTTCATGTTTTCCAGATTCATCAGGAGATATCATCCTGACTCAGTCTCCTGCATCTCAGTCTGTTGTTCCAGGTCAGACTGTCTCTATCAGATGTAAAGCCAGTTCAACTGCCAGTATATACCTTAACTGGTACCTCCAGAAACCTGATGAACCTCCCAAACTCTTGATTTATCATGCTACTAATCGTCAGTCTGGAGTTTCAGGTCGTTTTAGTGGAAGTGGATCTGGGACTGCCTTCACTCTGAGCATCAGTGGAGTTCAGACTGAAGATGCAGGAGATTATTACTGTCAGCAGAGTAACAGCTTCCCGTTCACACAGTGATACAACGTCGTACAAAAACCTCCTCAGCTGGAGAGGAACTGATCCGACTCAACAGCTGCATAGAAACTAAAAGACAACATATGATTAAAATATACTTTATACTTGTATTTAATTCTAACATTTTTAAACGAACAGTACTGACTCTATTAAAAATATTTTATTTTTATTGACCATGTTCTTACTCAAAGTTTAATTTAATAACCTTTCAGAGTCCAGCTCATTCAGTTTGATGTCAACTGTTTTTTAATTTAAATCTAAATCCATCTATTTATTAATATATATCTGTGTACCTTCGGATCAATTTCTTCCTTAAACGATTAATTGAAAAAGCAACAGCATTGTTAGTTTTATGTCAGTAAATAGTTAAATGAACATTGTATCTGTTTAGGGGCGAGGGGCGGGAGGAACTCTCTGAAGTCATTTCACAACAGAGTTGCCTGCGTTTGTAAAAGACACTTGCATTGGTGCTGCAAGAAAGGTTTTGGATATCGTGGGAATTACTGGAGAGACGTGCAGCGTCTTTTGAGAGAGGACTTCATGCCCCCTCAGAAGCTGGAGTCATAAGATTAGTGTTATTAGAAAACAGGATGAGGGGAGGGTAATAACAATAAAACATTACATACATAAAATGTCCTTTCTTTCTTTAGATTAGGAGATTTGGAGAAGTGAGTCTTATTTTTAATCCAGTAGGATTGTGGAAAATGCAACTGTTTGGATGCAAATCGCCTCTAAAAACCACAGAAGAAGAACATGCGTCTTTAAATCACTGTCGAAAAAAACTTGTCCTCTTCTGGAGAGTTTGAGGATCGAGCAAAATCATTTCACTCTCAGCAGAGAACAACCTCAAATGACAACCCACTCTCAAACACGATTATAATTCTGACATCATTATAGTCATTTATCATCGTCATCATCATGATTATGACCATTAGCACAACCTGTACAGTTATTTTATTTTTGCACTGCTATTATTAATTCATATCATTATTACTGTAACAATGTGTACTGTTATCTATTGACTTAGATTATAATTTCATATCATGATAATGTGTACAGTTAGTTAATCTTGTTTTCTTTAGTTTTATTAGTCTAATATTAGTTCGTATTAAAATGTACGACTCGTGTACTACACGGTGCTACGAATAAATTATAAGAGTTTGAATGTCTACTTCCAAACCGGAGTCCAGCTCCAGTGCTGCCATACTGTCCACACACCGGAGCCACGTTATTTTCAGGAGCTATCAGAAGGATTTTTCGAGGGCTTTTCTTTTGAAGTTACTTCCCAGAGTGCTTCTCTGCCTCTCGCCCATAAACTGATTCAATGATTTGTTTGATTATTAAGTGAGGTAAAAAGGAAGTCATGTTGTGTTTGCAGAGTAAATGATCTCAGAATGTTTTACAATAACAAATAGCAAAGTCCCTCATTATATTCTAGCGCCACGTAAAGACTTGAAGATGTTAAGTAGAATATAAAGTCTGTTTAAATAATATCCTCTGAAACACTTTGAAGAAACACATCTTTATTATCTGCAAAGGTTAACAGTATACTCGTCATTATGAGCAAGAAAATATCACAATTTAAATCTTTTGGTCTGATAAGAGAGAGAGAGTATAACAGAGTGCAGACTGAGAGCAGTATCAGAGTAACACCAGTAGCAGAGTCCCAGTGAGTCCGGTCAGGACTGGGAGCACTGGTCTCTCCTCAGTGTCTCTGAGAACACAGTCTGGGAGCCCTGGGTGGCCTCACAGGTCACAGAGCCCACCTTCCTCCACTGGTCTGCAGGGAGCCTCAGGGTGCTGCTCCAGCTGTAGTGGCCGTCCTTCTCCAGCACCCCGGGGCTGCTGCTCTTCTCCCAGCTGATGCTGCTGCTGCCGTCCACCTTCCAGGCCAGACTCCAGTCTGAGGGGAAGCCCTTGTTGGCCAGGCACATGAGCGTGGCCATCCCCTGCTGCAGCTCTTCTCCGGAGGGGGGCAGCACCATCAGGGTGGGACGGACATCACCTAGGAGACACCAATCAGATTAGAGGACATGGACCACACAGCTGTCAATCAACCAGCAGACACGTGGACACCTTTACTGTGTGAGAGTTTCTCCTTTAAGGAGTTTCTGTCAGATGTTTGTTCTGCTCCATCAGTCACTCACTCACACATTGTTTCACTTCCCTTGAAGAAGCCTCTCATGCATATCAGCACAGAGAGAACCATCATACAGAACAACCTGAAATATATCAAACTACACTGCAAATACAATAACTAAATCTGTTTCAATCATTACAAGATTTTCACAATTTAAAACAATATATGACACAATTTAAAGATTTTGCACATTTTGAAATACTCATATTCATGTAAAAACAGTTATCATTGAGGAAGTAAAGCTGCTCTGAGTTCTCCTCCGTTATCAGAGAGGAGAAATAAAAACATGAAAACTAAAGTGTTACAATTAAAACAAGATATATTTATCTGCCTCAAACATCCAAAAACTGAATTTAAAACATCACTCAACAATATCATATTTAGTTTTGGTGCAGAAACTTACTTCCAACATCCAGTCTGGTTCCTCCACCAAAAGTCAACCACAGTGATACAAAGTCATTGAGCCGCCGTACAAAAACCTCTGACTGTAGAGAGACACGGCGCTCTGACTTTGTGAGACTGAACTAAACCTACAAGCCCTCAAGATGCAGCTTCACCATTAAAGGTGAAATAATGTTTTATTTTATATTTACATTCTTTAACTTTCACAACTGTAAGTTTATTAAACTTTAATGGAGAGAAGTTTGACTCTTTGTGCAAAATGTATACATTAACATGGAATTCATTATTTTTCCTTGCATACTGAATATATAGGAAAGCAAAAGAAACATTACTTCTGAAATAATATCATATTTAAACATTTGACTTACTTCCAACATCCAGTCTGGTTCCTCCACCGAACGTGTTCCACAGTGATACAAAGTCATTGAGCCGCCGTACAAAAACCTCTGACTGTAGAGAGACACGGCTCTCTGACTTTGAACCAAACAGACTCACCAAACACATCCCCAGTTTACCTCCTTCATGTAATTACTGATTAAAATGATTATTACCGATTCACAAACTTCAGAAATGTATCGAATATTTCCTCATATATTCCTTCAAATATATATCTGCAAGCAATATTTATTTCTCTTTCAGTAAAATACATTTAATTTAGATGTTTCTAAAGAAAATCTCTACAATAAATCCTGATAAATGTAAATGATTTGAAAACAACATCTCTATGGTAGATTATGATGAATGGAAATAACCATTGTGTTTATTAGTGTCTCACAGTGGTGATGATTTGTGTTGTAGTGATTTACAGTGAATTAACAAAACATTCTGGAAAGAAATGTGTCCGTCGAACTCAAAGCAAAGCCTGATACAAATGAGCACTGACACATTCAATACTCTGATAAAGTGATTGATCCATTGATAAACAGCATCATCAGAGTAATCCAAGTCCCTGTTGGAGTCAGTCAGAGCATTTCCATAGAGAGACACTTTGCATCAGCAGCACCATGCTCCAGTGCTCCGGGAGACTTTATAGTCCTGAGAGTTGAACACTGGATGACTGACAGCCGTCCTTCATGACAACAGAAGCCACAGAAATCCTCCTCATCAAAAACATGACTTTGATCTGCGTCCTTATCTGGACTCTCCTCTGCTGCTGCTTCACAGGTAAAGTCCAGAGAAACAAACTCCTCTCCTCTATGAACATCCGTCCCTCTGACATGAAGACGACAAAACCATGATGTGCTTTATGTCTTTGTCTCTGTATCCTCAGAGTCCAGAGGCCAGGTCACAGTGACTCAGTCTGGAGCAGTGAGCTCTGCTCCGGGAGGCTCCGTCACCATCACATGTAGCACCAGTCAGGCGGTTCATGGTGGGACTTATTTAGCCTGGTACCAACAGAGAGATGGAGGAACTCCTAAACTGCTTATTTACCTTGCTAGTACTCGAGAATCAGGGATTCCAGCCCGTTTTACAGGCAGTGGATCAAACTCTGACTTCACTCTGACCATCAGTGGAGTCCAGACTGAAGATACTCAACTGAACTGAACTCACTCTGCCGGGTGAATGTGCTGTGCAGAGGGTGGTGGCCGTTGTCCAGGATGGTCCTTCTCTCTGCTACTGTCACCAGGCAGTCCAGCTCCGTGCCCACTACAGAGCCAGCCCTCCTCACCAGTCTGTCCAGCCGCCCTGCGTCCCTCTTCTTGCTGCTTCCTCCCCAACACACCACAGTATAGAAGAGAGCACTGGTAGAACATCAACAACAGTGTTGTGCAGATTTTGAAGGACCCCAGCCTTCTCAGAAAGTACAGACGACTCTGCCCTTTCTTGTGAAGAGTGTCCATGTTTGCAGTCCAGTCCAGCTTGTCGTCCAGCTGCAGCCCCAGATATTTATAGGTCCTGACCACCTCCACGTCGACCCCCTCGATGGACAACGGTTGCAGCTGTGGTCTGATACTTCGTAAGTCCACCACCATCTCCTTGGTCTTGGAGGTGTTCAGCTGCAGATGGTTTGACTTGGACCACCTCACAAAGTCCTCCAACAGGTTCCTGTACTCCCCCTCTTGTCCATTCCTGACTCAGCTGACGATCACAGAGTCATCTGAGTATTTCTGCATGTGGCAGAGCTCAAAGTTGTGCTGGAAGTCAGAGGTGTAGAGGGTGAACAGGACAGGGGAGAGTACCGTCCCCTGTGGCGCTGCAGTGGTGCTGACCACAGTGTCAGTGCAGCCTTTCAGCCTGACGTACTGTGGTCTCTCTGTGAGGTAGTCCGTACTCCATCTCACCAGATGCGAGTCCATCCTCATCTCTGTCTGCTTATCTCTCAGGAGTAGGGGCTGGATGGTGTTAAAGGGCGCCACTCCCCTTGTTCAGATGAGAGTAAGCCCTGTGTAACAGATAGAGGATGGAGTCATCCACGCCCACCTTTGCCTGGTATGCGAACTGCAGAGGATCTTGTGCATGGTGGACCTGCGGTCTGAGGTGATGGAGCAGCAGCCGCTACATGGTCTTCATCATGTGTGATGTCAGTGCAACCGGCCGGAAGTCATCTGGCTCCCTAGGGTGTTTCTTTTTGGGGACAGGGATGAGACATGAAGTCTTCCAGAGTACTAGGACCCTCCCCAGCTGCAAGCTCAGGTTGAACATACACTGAAGGGGCTACCCGAGTTCAGCAGAACAGGCCTTCAGCATCCTTAGACACACTCCTGGCTGCAACAGTGGGCTATACATCCACAGAGTTTCATTATTTATAATTTGTTTATAAGCTTTTAGTTTTATTTAAAAGAAGAAACATTATGGTTATCTGGTTTCACATTTTTAATTAGTTTAAGATATTGAACCCTTTAATTGACTGTGTGCTATATGTACATTTTTAATGGAGGATCATAGTCCTGCTACTGTATTTCACTGATGTCCTACTTTTAACTTTTAATCTTTCAAATGTAGGCGTAGAGGATATCAACATCAGTGTAAGGGTACTTCAAAAGTCAATTTAATAGCCCAAAATCATAAATTCATTCTCCAGATTTAGATACACAAAACTGGAAATATTATTATATTATATTATCAGTGAACTCGGCCTGTTAAAGATAAATACACTGATCCTTTACTGCATCCTTCACATGTGTATGTGTCAAACCTGAAGTAGTAATATCCAGTGTCATTGTCCTGTAGGTCGTGAAGCTCTAAGCTTGAATTGTGCTCTTGGTCACCGAGATATTTAACATGATTTCGATATGAAGGCAGACTTGAGAGTTTGGTGCGTTTTCCGCCTGCCTTCTTTGACTTCCCCTCTAAACTATTCATTCTTGCTTTCCCGCCTGGCTGTCGTATGAGCACCTGAACTGTACTGATGATCCCTTCAGAGAGCAAGGCTCCAGATTATAAAAAGTCACTAACCAAACAGCGCTCACTGTTCATGCACAAAGATGGGACATGCCATGCTATCTTAGCACTTAATAACATTGTAAGTATATGATTCATTGAAGCAAGATGAACTGAAAATGTGACATGCCAATGTAATTGATTAAATGCATGATATTTATGCAAAAGTGAATTTTTCAAACGCCCGTACAACAAACTATCATCCGGCTCTGGCACCCCATCGTCCTCACGCGCAACGGACATAGAGCTGACAAGCAGAGCCGGGCGCACCCCATCAAAGGCATAAGAGCAAGGACCTGGTCCCCTGGACTAAACACACGGCGTTCTGCGCGACGATCGTATATGTGCTTCATCCTACTCTGAGATAGTTGTAACTTCTCCCTTGCCATTCCACCAGCGACAACCAACCGATGTCTAAAACCATTCACAAAGTCAATCAAATTCTTAGGTGGCTCTGCATCCACCCGCAGCATACATGTTTTATGAAAACCTGGAGCTGCTAGCACAGGGGAAGAGCACAAGAGTGATTTAACATTTTCAAAGGCTTGCTGGCACTCAGATGACCAAATAAATGTTGCCTTGGCCTTCAGCAATTCAGTCAACGAAAAAACCACAGTCGAAAAATTCCTACAGAAACTCCTATAATACCCCACTAAGCCCAAAAAACGCTGTAGTTCTTTTTTTGTTGTAGGCTGAGGATATTTAGAAATAGCCATGACTTTAGCCTGGACTGGAGTTGTGACTGTAGCAAAGGGAGTAACCCATTTGAAAGGCCACAGGGGTCCATTGTTGATCTCATGCTTTCAAAATATGGCTCTGATACTATTTTTAATGGTACTTCACACTCATTTACATCAACACTGTGCTTATTGTACTGTAAATGCTCTTATTCTGTCTAATCTTGTACTAATTGTTATGTTTTTGCTGTGAAGCACTTTGGGCTGCAATTCTTGTATGAAAGGTGCTATACAAATAAAGCTTATTATTATATTAGTATTATTATTTAACTCTAGCAGTAGCACTGCACACATTTGTATGAGCATGTGACAAATAAAACCTTTAACTAACCCTAAAGTTTGTTTTGGTTCATCACAAATTGAATTCTCATAACTGCAATAATTGTTCTTCTTGATTTTAGTGATCTATCTTTCAAATGCACTCAACACCCTTTATGGATTACTCCTAATGGAGCTTTGAGAATATTTTCTGATTAAGTGTTCAACCTACCTGACCTAGTTGAAACAGTCAGTACAGATGGTTGTGGAGGAACTGAAAAAGGGAACAGAAATAATCTTCAGATTTTAGTTTTTGTAACAGTAAGACTGGTAGTTTCACATGAATCTCATGTGGACCATCTGGAGTTTTAAAGTTGAAGACATTACTTTATGGGGACATCTTCTGGTCCAAAAGTGACAGTGCACATGTTTAAGGGATAACAGCAGCAGGTCAGCAGTTTGCAAAATGAACCTTTTTATAAGACCCGACTTTGAAATTTGAAAACATTCAAATGTCATAGTAGTGTATTTACCTTTGATAGAGTGGTGGTTGCAACTCCTCTATACCAGTTTTTCTCAAACTTTTTCAGACCAAGGACCACTTAACCAATAAAAAAAACTTGGCTCTGTGGATGGTGAGGCCGTGTTGTGCTTTATGTGAACTTGTTTGAGGACCTGTGCAAACAACCGAGATGTTAAATTTGACCCTTGATCACTCTGTAATATTTTGGGGATCCCAAACACGGATATGAACTGGCTGAGGGCCTTGACTACAGATTTATCTTCTCTTCTCCTCCACTTCATGTACATAAAGCTACTGTGTCCTACAGCGCCCTCAGTCGGTTTCTCATTGTAATAACAATGAAAGAAGTATGTAAACCAGTAAAATGGACAATTATTTTTGCAACATTCTGTGATGATAACACGTGTCAAATAGCTCGGTATCAGAAAGAAACAACAATAATCAACTAAATGAATATCTGTAAAACCATTATTGGCTCTTTTACTAGATAATAATCGCTTTAAGTCCAAAACATATGACTGCACACACATACGCTACTGAAAAAAGTAAATAATTTAAATTAAGAATTAAAATAGGCTTAATACATTTTAATACAGGACAAGCTGTATTATAAAAATGTTCTGGTTTTTGTTTTTAAATAGAGAAAATAAGTAATATTTTGCCAGTAAAATCAAATTGTTATATATTTAGCATATCAGTATTTGTGGTCATATTCTCAGTCTCATGATAAGAATTTAACAACAAATATTACTTGGACCACTGCAGATGAACATTTAATATCCAGGAATTGACATTATAGACATCACTGGCTCTCTGTAATCTAGCACATGTTGTAGAGAGAAGTGGAAGATGATGCAATCAATATCTAATGATTTGCTAAAAGTGCTAAATGCCTAGTGGTGGCTGAACCACACCTACAGGTGGCTTCATAGAAGGCATCTGACCTGCATGAATAAGTTTGGTATGAGTGATAATGTTTTATAGAACTCCAGAAATAAGCACAAACAATTAAAAAGTACTGATAAAAACAAAAAAGCTAAAATGGCTTAAGGAGAGGTTCACCCCCTGCAAGATATGTGCCGGCAATATCTATATATGAATACACATTTATGGTCATGTAACATATAAAAGAGGTTTTCAACATAGCCACAGTCTGTGTCACTTACAAAGAATGGAATTGAATAACCTGTGGTTTATTCTGGAGGTACTGTATGTATATTACCTTCTTATTGTTTTTACCAGAATTAAATAGCTTGAGTTACTTAAATTGTTAACCTTTCATAAAGAGTTTGCTTGCTGAAGTACTGATATACAGGACTGTCTCAGAAAATTAGAATATTGTGATAAAGTTCTTTATTTTCTGTAATGCATTCTGGATTCATTACAAATCAACTGAAATATTGCAAGCCTTTTATTATTTTAATATTGCTGATTATGGCTTACAGCTTAAGAAAACTCAAAAATCCTATCTCAAAAAATTAGAATAGTTCCTCAGACCAAGTAAAAAAAAAAAGATTTATAACAGCAAAACAAAATCAAACATTTGAAAATGTCCATTAATGCACTCAGTACTTGGTTGGGAATCCTTTTGCACGGATTACTGCATCAATGCGGCGTGGCATGGAGGCAATCAGCCTGTGGCATTGCTGAGGTGTTATGGATGCCCAGGATGCTTCAATAGCGGCCTTTAGCTCATTAGCATTATTGGGTCTGGTGTCTTTCAGCTTCTTCACAATACCCCACATATTCTCTATGGGGTTCAGGTCAGGGGAATTGGCAGGCCAATCGAGGACAGTAATGCCATGGTCAGTACACCAGTTACTGGTGGTTTTGGCACTGTGGGCAGGTGCCAGATCATGCTGGAAAATGAATTCCTCATCTCCAGAGCTTTTCAGCAGACGGAAGCATGTAGTGCTCTAAAATCTCTTGGTACACAGCTGCATTTACTCTGGGCTTGATGAAACAGTGGACCAACACCAGCAGCTGACATGGCTCCCCAAACCATCGCTGACTGTGGGAACTTCACACTGGATTTCAAGCAACTTGGATTTTGCTCCTCTCCAGCCTTTCTCCAGACTCTGGCGCCTTGACTTCCAAATGAAATACAAAACTTGCTTTTGTCTGAAAAGAGGACTTTGGACCACTCTGCAACTGTCCAGTGCTTCTTTTCCATAGCCCAAGTCAGACGCTTCTTCCGTTGTCTTGAGTTCAGAAGTGGCTTGACCATGGGAATACGGCTATTGTAGCCCATTTCCCGGACACGTCTGTGAACAGTGGCTTTTGATACCTGGACTCCAGCTTCAGTCCACTGTCTTTGAAGCTCCCCCAAATTCTGGAAGCGACTCTTCACAATGCTGTTAAGGCTGCGGTCATCTCTCTTGGTTGTGCAGCGTTTCCTGCCACATTTCCCCCTTCCAACAGACTTTTTGTGGATGTGCTTTGAAACTGCACTCTGTGAACAGCTTGCTCTTTGAGACATTTCTTTTTGTGTCTTACCCTCCTGATGGAGGGTGTCAATGATGGTCCTCTGGACAGCAGTCAGATCAGCAGTCTTCCCCATACTTGAGATTTAGTTTACTGAACCAAGCTGAGTGTTTTTCAAGGCTCAGGAAACCCTTGCAGGTGTTTCGAGTTAATTAGACAGACAGATTTTCTGAGACAGTCCTGTACAGTTGTACTTGTTTAAACATAATCAGAGTACATGGTGTTGGTACTCATAGTCCAGGGGTCGGCAACCTTTACTATCAAAAGAGCCATTTTGCCTCCTCTTCCACCAAATAAGATTGGTCTGGACCCGCAAAACATATTTGATAACACAGCTTATAAATGTAATATATAGTTATACTATATTTGTTGCATTTATGAAATGACAGCATGACAATAAAGGAAACTGTTGAGATAGTATTGCTATTTGTACCCGTTTTAACAAAAGGAAAACACCAAACTCTTTTGAAGGAGGAAGAAATACAGTGGCATGTTTAGGCCCACTTTGAAAACAAATTAAACAGAACTATGCAGGCCTATTTGAGTCCTCCCCATTTTTGTTGAATCAAATAAAAATGAAAATATAAAAATACACAAAACAAAGAAAATACAATATAAAAATGAAATTAAAGTATCCCACTTTGAAAAACAAACGTATATCTGCAGCCTAACAGCTTAAAAAATTATGGAGAATATGAACTGCGTCTTTGTATGAAGGACTATAACATGCAAATGAAAGCAGGTTAATCTTTTCTCAAACTGCCGGCTCCTCCCACCTGCTCAGGTGCCCATGGCAGACCACAGTTTGTTGCTTTCCGTGAAAAACCTTTCAGAAGGCCAAGTTCAGTGGAAACAATAGAGTTCCAGGAAATATTGAGCTTTTTACTATAGACAGGCAGACAGACAGATAGATTTAGGCTCAGATGCAGAGACAGACACAGGCTTGGAATGGGTCAGAAGAGGAGTCTTTACTTTTAGAGCAAACAGGTGGCAGGACAAAACTCAAAATACCTCCAGACAGCTAACAGGTAAAGTCTGGGCAAAAACAGGATCAACAGAGGATATCCGAAAAGCAGGCAGCAAAAGGATCTCAAGAGCTAAAGAGTAAAAAGGCAGTGAACTAAGGAACTCGAGACAAGGGCACAAAAACGGACACTTCAAGAGACGGCTCAAAACTCACAAACTTGGTCTCCGGCAACCAATCAAGACACAGCAATGAACAGAAGAAAACAGGCAGCTTATAAAGGCTAGCAAACAAGGAACAGGTGCAACCAATGAAACAATAAAGACAAGCACATGACACACAGAAATGAACGGTGGCGACCCCACATGGTCAAAAGAGGAACTGCAGTCCAAAAACCCTGACAGATAGATAGATAGATAGATAGATAGATAGATAGATAGATAGATAGATAGATAGATAGATAGATAGATAGATAGATAGATAGATAGATAGATAGATAGATAGATAGATAGATAGATAGATAGATAGATAGATAGATGCCGTATATAAAGTCATTAAAATGAGCTCCAGCTGCAACATTCAAGTGATGAACACATTAACAAAGTAATTATAATACAATCATATAATATATATTATTGTGCAGAGTGAGTACTTTTATTTTTGGTACTTTAAGTATATTTTGATGCTAATCCTTTTGTACTTTTACTTAAATTAAATTAAAATGTATAATTGAAGGAATTCATAACCATATATGTAACTTTAGTTTACCGTTCTGTAGAGCTGCGATGTTTAATCTGTCGACAGTTTGAAAGAATTTGCATTTTTGACCATATATTAAGATGTTCTTTGCTCAACTCCAGTATACGCCTGAGGAAGAGGCAGTGTAGTCTGAGACAGTTCCTGTTCTTATGGAGAACTTCAGTTTTTATTTCAGCCTCGTAGCAGATTTACTTTTTCATCTAATAATTTTTATTCTTTTTATTAATTTATAACCATTGATCATTTTCATTATATTAAAGCAAGAAGACTGAAAGACAGCAGTTTCTTCACCTTTTGGACATCATCCACCTTTGCATCTGAGGTTTCTCCATCAACACTCAGGTAAGGCCCCTTGTGTGAGAGATGTTAGGACAGGAGGCAAAGGAAGCTTTCTGTCAGATACTGACGTTTCTCTAGGAGGAGCGAGACCTTTTCTAACACAAAATAATACCCACTGATGATGCAGCTATTGAATCTACTGATTAGAGACACTGGAAAAAGGCTTTTCATCTTGCTCACCTCAGGTGCGCTATTGCATTGCATAAATCCTAAAGTGATGCTGAGAACACACGTTGAAATGACTTAAACTTAGTTTGTAATGCATTAGATGTGTTCCTGGTATATTTTTCATTACAGTTTCTTGTAACTGCGTTACAATGTAAGACATAATATTCTGTAAATGCAATTGGTGTGTCCTGCACTTAAGTCCAGTTAACAAGCATAACAAAAATGTCAAAGGAATCAATTTTCTTCTGAATTAAGAAAAAAGAGGTCTCCAGTGCTTTATCCTTCAATGAGAGGGTAAGCCCCTCTCTGCAGGTAATAATAATAATAATAATAATAATAATAATAATAATAATAATAATAATAATAATAATAATAATAATAATAATAATAATAATAATAATAATAATAATAAGGATCAGAGGATTTGGTGCGGGTCGTGATCCGGGCAGCGGCGTTTTGGATGATTTGAAGTCGGTTGAGCAGTTTGGTTGGAAGGCCAGAGAGAACAGCATTACAGTAGTCAATCCATGATGTCACAAAAGCGTGGACCAAGACTTCTATACTGGATTGGGACAGGGACGGGTGGAGTCTGGAGATGTTGCGCAGGTGGAAAAAAGCAGTGCGGGTGATGTTCTTTATGTGGGGTACAAAGGAGAGGGTGCTGTCCAGAGTGACACCAAGGCTCTTGACTTGACTGGAGAACGGTACGGAGAAGCCATCGATGATGAAGTTTGGGGCAGTGGAAGTTTGTGTTTTGGATAAAGTGCTTTTGGAGCCGATGAGAAGGGCCTCGGTTTTGTCGCCATTGAGTTTCAAGGAGTTCCTGGTCATCCAGCTCCGAACGTCTTGTAGGCAGGTGGTGAGGGATGTGGGCGGGAGGGCAGTGGTGGGTTTTGTATAAATGTAGACCTGAGTGTCATCGGCATAACAGTGAAAGTGAACATTGTGGTGGCGGAGGATTGTGCCAAGGGGAAGGAGGTAGATAGTGAACAATAATGGACCCAGTACTGACCCCTGGGGGACACCCCGTGAAACAGCAGAACACCTGGACCTGTGGTTGCTCAGTTGCACATATTGTTGTCTATTGTAGAGATAAGATGAAAACCAGGAAAGTGCTACACCAGAGATCCCAATGTCAGCCAGGCGCTGGATGAGTGTCTGGTGGGAGATGGTGTCAAAGGCAGCGGTGAGGTCAAGGAGGATAAGGATGGTGAGTAGTCCAGAGTCCGCTGCACGGAGGAGGTCGTTGGTGAGTTTGACCAGGGCTGTTTGAGTACTGTGGTTGGGGCGAAAACCAGATTGAAAAGGTTCATGGAGGTTGTTTGTGTCGATGTGCAGCTGAAGTTGAGCAGCAACGACTTGTTCAAGGGTTTTGGAGATGGAGAGGTTGGAGATGGGCCGGTAATGGTTTAGGTCAGCTGGGTCAGCACCAGGCTTTTTGAGAACCGGCGTAATTGCAGCTGTTTTGAGGGAGGGGGGTACAGATCCAGTGGTGAGGGAGGAGTTAATTATTCTTGTGATCATGGGGGTGATGGAAGGTAGACAGGTTTTGATGAGGATAGTGGGGAGGGGGTCGAGCTGACAGGTAGTGGGTTTGGATTTAAGGATGAGCTTGGAGATGGTCGATTCTGTTGCTTGTGAGAAGTTGGAGAAGGTGCTGGTGAATGGTTGGCTGGTGGTAGCCATCCAGGGTGGATCACTTGGGGAAGTACAGGATGAGGCCAGCTGATGATGGATGGTGTTGATTTTGGTGTTAAAGAATTGCAGGAAGTCATTGCAGTGGTCGGTGGAGACATCTGGCGGGAGAGTTGTAGCTGGCTGAAGTAGGTGGCTGACTGTTGAGAAGATTGAGAAGGTTCTAGTGTTATTTTTACCAGTGTTGATGAGGTTGGAGTAGTAGGAGGATTTTGCGGTGGAGAGAGCGTTCTTGTAGAGGTGTAGGTGTTCAGTGTAAAGTTGGATGTGCACTGAGAGTCCAGTCTTTTTGCACAGCCGCTCGAGTCGACGACCAGTGGTTTTTAGTTGTCGAAGGTCTGCGGTGAACCAGGGAGCGGTGTGAACAAAGGAGTTTTGAGGGGGGCCAGGGCATCCAGGGAAGAGGAGAGACAGTCATTGTAGTGAGTCACCAGTTCAGCAGGGGAGAAGGATGGGGGAGGACTGGGAGAGGAGTTAATGAGGGTGGTGAGATCCGTGGGATTGATGTGTTTAATGTTTCTGAAGGAGATGGTCCGTTGCTTTTTTATGATGGATAGGGGGGCGTTGACCTTGAGGGACACAACTTTATGGTCAGAGATGGGGAACTCTGCAACAGTGAGGTTAGAGGGAGGGAGTGACCTTTGTTATGCGTTGGGAAGCTGACATGCTGTGTGGTACCAAGACATTCAAGAAGTGAGGTGAAGTCATTGGCAAGAGTACTGGAAGGGTCGTCGATATGGATGTTAAAGTCCCCCACAATGATGACAGTGGGGGACATCGCACAGACAGATGTTAAAAGTTCTGATAGTTCAGTGAGAAAAACAGCAGAGGTTTTAGGAGGTCTGTAGATGGTAACAATAATGATGGGTGCAGAGCCAGTGAGTTTCACAGCTAGGCATTCAAAAGAGGAATGATGGGGTACAGTGATAGTATTGACTTTAATGGTCTCACGATAGAGCACAGCAAGACCACCCCCTCTCCCGGTAGCCCGGGTTTACTGAAGAAGGTGAAGCCAGGTGGGACAGCTTCATTAAGATGGGAGAAGTTGTTTCGCTGAAAGAGCGAATGATTGTGTTGCTGCTGTGTTTGGCGTAATGAAAGTTCCGACGTGATCCACGATGTACATATCTGGGTCACGATGGGAAAGCAGAGCTGGCGGGGTCATGTAGTGGGATCGGAGAGACAGTAGCTCCGTTACAGAATATTTCAGCGGCGGGGAGATGGTTGTGACGGTGAAACACAGAGCAGTCCATATGAAATGTTTGATGATCCCCATAGGTGGTGGAGAGGGTTTCATCCAAGTTTTCAAGTTTCATCTGGGAGAGGTTTTACTAAGCACTGCTGGTTTTTCTCTTGTAGTCTGTGACGGTTCTTAGTCCAGCCCACATGTTTCAGGTGTTGGACCTGTGGTACTCAGACTCCACTTTGTCCCTGTGTCGTCTCTTTGCACTGCTAATAGCTTCCTGGAGTGCATAGTCTTCCTGTATTCCGTCAAGTTATTTGGTACGGACTTCCTTGTTAACCCTCTGAGATCCGCGGGATCACCAGTGGCCCCGGCCAACTTTACTGTCTTTGAAAGGCTGTAGCAGGCTAATTTCTTAAGTTAGAGTGAAGATATCATATGAAACTAGAAAAGCTAAGCAATCCATTGAGAGCAACCATGGTATGCTAGCATATAATGCTAAATAACGCTCCAAAGATAGGCTACATTTTGCCGATGGAATAACCGGCATGGCCGTATTTACATGGGTCCCTTGACCTCTCACCTCAAGATATCTGAATGGACATGGGTTCCATGAATACTCACAAGCCTCGTCTTTACAGACGTGCCCACTTTATGATAATCACATGCAATTTAGGGCACAAATCATGCAGTTTTTTTTAAATGCAGTATGCCTAAGCAGTGGGGGAATTGCATAAATTGGGTATGACTGTAAAGCTGAAAAGCATTGTAGTGTGATCATTCTTTTAACTTGTTGTATAAAATGAGCTGTTGTGAGCTCTAGGATAATCACAGCATTATGAAACTTTACTACAACAAATACAGACTGAGGACTTTCAGAGGATGAAAGAATAAAATCAGCCTCCAGTTGGTCATTGTATTTGAATAAACTCTTAATTGGCAGATTTGGTACTGGCCAGTTCCCTCTCTTAAATAATGTTTCTGACATTTTCTTCAGTTATTCTGCATCATTTATAGCTAAAAGATTTTGGATTCATCAGCTACAGCGATCAACCTCCAGGAAGTCATGCTGATGATGAGTTTGGGCACAGTAAAGGTAAATAAAGAAAGCATCACTCTTACAGGAAACATATCTTTGAACCTCTGTACTGTTTTCAGCAAACAGTCTGAATGTCATACTTCTGTATCCAATAGTCTCACATACATCTATTATTGTGTAATGAAAGCTTATTAGTTAACGATGATGAATGGAGGATCTGTGACTCCTGTTTGTTCACTTTCAGCACTTACTGTAAGACAAAACGCAGTTTGTGTCTTTGAATATCAGATTAAATTGAACTAAATCAATAAGCATAAAGGAGATAATTATCTGTATAACTGTTCATGTTCTCCAGGAGTTGTGATGGTGGAAGAAGGTAAATCTGGAGTCTGGCTCTTACACAGCACACCACAGTTCCCTTTCAGTATAGATCAAAACCATTTCTGGCCTCAAAGCGGAGCAAAACATGCTCAGACGTTTATCTGTGTGACATTCCCCCATGACCAGTTCATCGCTATAGGTAAGGAGCTCAGTTAAAACACACAGAAAATGTGAAGATTTAAGCCTGAATGTTACTGTGACTATTTATATTTTCAGGTAAACACCTGCAGTACATCAAAGCTTTCCCATTCGACCATCATGTTCCAGATGTTTTTCCAGAATTTATCAATGTTGTTAACTGGAAATCAATAACCCCCTCCAACGATAAACAGCCGCTGACATCAAATGGACTACAGCCCTTTTTTAGCATTGCTAAACTTCAGTTTAAAGGTGAGATCTCTGCATGAGGGTTAAAATTGCATTAGCTAAAGAAAGGTACGAGACAGCTCAAATTACATATCCAGATTAAAATGGCTAATTTCATGCATGAATAGTCTTTACAGAAATGAAACGTGTCATTACTCTAAGTGCTTCTGGCACTGAGAAATCCGCTGAATTTGAAGGATATAAATTCAGCCTGACTTTTTGTAGAAACAGATGCCTATAGCTGGTATAAGCTGGAAAACACAATAGGAACATAACATAAAGTATGTAATGGTACATTTTACTCATACTTTTCTTGTACTTGTATGCATACATTGTAGATGTGTTTGTCTTAGTAGTTTCCCACAGGACCAGTTAGACACAGTCCAGATCACTCTTTTAGGGCAGTAGAGGACTAGGGGTAATGCCATTTTATTAGGGTCATGTACTTTATAGCACCCAACCAAAATGGGGCAGAAGTCTGGTCTATGTCATGTGTTGATAAGCTTTACAACTCTTCCAAACCTCCCCTTTCTTACCTTTAAAATGTATGAACACATCCATACATGTGTTCATTCCTTCTCAACTAGACTGCTTGCACTCTGTGTGACGAAGAGCTCTAAGTGCGGCTGTGGCTCAGGAGGAAGCGGGGTTGTCCAGAGGCCGGAGCCCCTGCAGTCAGCATGTCAAAGTGTCCTTGGGCAAGATACTGAACCCCAAACGGTGTGTGAGTGTGTGTGAATGCTTATCCCTACTGACGCTGATGTGCACCTTGTATGATAGCCACTGACTCTGTATGAATGGGTGCATGCTGACATGTGTTGTAAAGCGCTTTGAGTGATCGCAAAGATTGGGAAAGTGCTATATAAAAGCAGTCACGCATTTCACCAATTTCCTCAGGTATCTTTATTTCAGCACAATAGATTTGCTTCTCACAACTCTTTAGTTTAGTTCCCACTGTAGGGGTGCATATTGTGAATGCACAATAACAGGGTAGCTATGTTTATACATGGCACTAGGCCCAGTTAAAAAAAAAAAATATATATATTATAGAGATATATATAGATATATATAGATAGAGAGATAGAGATAAGAGATATAGATATATATAGATATATAGATATAATATGATATATATATATATATAGATATATATTATATATATATATATAATATATATATATATTATAGGATATATATATATATATATATACTATATATATATATATAATATATATTATATATATATATATATATACTATATATATATATATAAAGTAGGGGGTCCTGCTCCATCTCTTTCATCAGTTTGGGGGTCCTTGGCCTAAAAAACATTGAAGACTCCGGCTTTAACATATTACCAAGTTCAGGTTCAAATTTCAGAACAAAACCACAAAAAGATAACATCACAGTTTTTTCTAAGGGTACCACCAGGCGTTTCCAAACTGTGCCATTTGGAGACCCCACAAGGACCTTTGGTAATCATGGTCACATACCTTGGATAAAAAGGCCATAACTTTTGAACGCTTCAATGTACAGGCATCATCTTGGGCTCTATTGAAAGATGACACTCAAGGCCATCCTATTCTCTTCATATATATTCACTGTCAGTAGTAATGGCACAGTAAGTGAAGTATAAAGACTAACACAACCTATTTACAAAGTCCTTGAGTGAACATTGTCCCTCCCTAACCTCCTCATAGGTTATTGGCAGAATGCCAGGCATTGTAGCAGTCCCGCCCCGACACCAAGCACAAAGCCACATTACAGGAGGAGCACTTCAGTGGCGTTTTTGCGTGACAATGCTTGCACTTTAGCCGTCCGGATGTGCTGTCCCCACTGATGTACACTGGCTTGTGATGTGCTTCGGGTGAAGAAGTAGAAGGAGGCGGTACGGGTCTGGCTGTGGAAGAAGAGCCCACCTTAGCCAGCTGCTGGGCGAGGGTCTCCCTGAAAGCCCTCTGACTCAACGGCTTATTTCCTTTTCCAATGTCGATGGCTTTGTGCAGAAGGAAGGCGTTTACAATGGCAATGTCCATAAAGTGAAAGAAAAAGGTCTTGTACCACCTCTGGGTCTTGTGGAGGACCGTGTAATAGCCTATGAGGGCATCTGATAGGTCCACTCCACCCATGCTCCTGGATGGACAGAAAAAAACACAACATTGAGAAAAATATTCCAAAACATAAATATATCAAGCAAATAAATTATAAAATTTCAAAGAGCATAAAACATAAAATAATATGTAGTACGTACCTGTTGTAGTCCTTCACAGATGGTGGCACAGAGACGTGCTTCACCGTCCACTGCCCATCTCGACCTTTCGTCCTCCTGATAACCGTGTCCTCTGAATGGGCTGTGTGGAGTGCTGAACACATGTGGACATCCCTCGTGTCGCGCCACTGGACGAAAACGAGGGAGTCCTGCCTCAGCCAGTATATGGTGCCACGGGGAGATTTGGAATTCAGGCTGTTTTCTTTTGTCTTCGGGAAGCCAATTCTGTTGGAGTGGATGGTTCCACAAGCCCAGATCTTCTTCTGGAGGAGGTCCTTGAAAAGGGCAGGACTTGTGTAGAAATGATCCACATACAGCTTGTAGCCAGTGCCCAGCAACCGTGTGTTCACTAGCTCCATCACCGACTCATAACTGAGTCCCATGCCGGAGTTTCCGTGGGTCCTCCCTTCATACACGAAAAAGTCCCATGTGTAGCCGTTCTTTGAGTCTGCCAAAACAAAGAGCTTGTACCCCCATTTCACAGGTTTGTTTTTCATATATTTCTTCAATCCAGTACGTGCTTTGGAGGAAAGCATCCTCTCGTCGATGGAAATGTCCTGGTCAGGGTGGAAGTTCCTCCTGCAGGATTCCCTCATCTCATTGTAGAGTGGTTTGATTCTGCCGAGGCGGTCGTAGGCGGCTGTGCCTTTCTTCTTGTCATTGGCTTCATCCATCGCCGGGCTGCTCAGATGAAGGGCATGGGTGATCATCAGGAACTTCCTCCCAGACATAACCTCTTTTGGGAACGGCAAACTGTAAAGGTTCCCCCCTCGCCAGTAATCTGTGAGACGACTGCACTTCAGCAATCCCATGTAAATAAGCATGGCCATAAATGAAAACATGTCCTGCAGCGTGATGTCAAACCAGGGGTGGTTGGCAGTAGAACATGTGGAGCCTTTTATATTGGTGTTCTCAATTATTGTGTTTAACATCGAGTTGGTAAAAAATAAGTTGAACAGCTCCAGGGGGGTGTATGAAGCTGTGCGGATGAGCGTGGGTCCGGGTGCATTGCGGGGTTTGAATATGGGCTGTCTTGGCGTAATGTCTGGGGTGTCAATACCATACCATCTCTTTTCAGCTGGGTCGGCTGACTTCCCAGGTTGACTGCTGATGCCATCACTGCTTCCTTCTGTTTCTCTCCAGATGATGCCTCTTCCTCTGTAGCTGATGCCATCACTGATTCCTTCTCTTTCTCTGCAGCTGATGCCATCACTGATTCCTTCTTTTTCTCTGTAGCTGATGCCATCACTGATTCCTTCTTTTTCTCTGCAGCTGATGCCATCACTGATTCCTTCTTTTTCTCTGCAGCTGATGCCATCACTGCTTCCTTCTCTTCCTCTCCAGCTGATGCCATCACGGCTTCCTGCTTTTCTTTTCCAGCTGAAGACTCTTCCTGGTAATCTCGCTCTCTTGGGAGTTGGAGTGGGGGTGTCCTCTTCTGAGGAGCTGCTCTTCACTCTATGCCGCTTGGTGGAAGAGGTGGTTTCCGGCACCCACTCCTCATCAGAGCCTTCCTCTGAGGTGCATCTATTATGTGAAAATAAAGAAATAAGTCATTTACAAAATAGACAAAAAATGTCCATCACTTCTTTACGGCTCACTCCCTCATCAGTGCACACAGGGAAACATGGGTGCAATAACGCTTCAGACCAGGGATGTGCGGTCAGCCTCATCTGTCATCATATAATAAATAAAACAAACAATAAAATAAAATAGAGTAAATATTAGTCCACCTGTCTGTGCTATAATG